>NC_047110.1:57486530-57786530 GCF_902500255.1 Thalassophryne amazonica
CACACACACACACACACACACACACACACACACACACACACACACACACACACACACACACACACACACACACACACACACACACATACACACACACACACATACACACACACACACACACACATACACACACACACATACACACACACACACACACACACACACACACACACACACACACATACACACACACACACACACATTTACATATATACATATATATATTACTTATTGGATTACTCTCCATCAGGTGCTCCAGGGTTCATGAGAGTTTGCCCAACCAGTCCACATGTGTTTTGTTGATCTGGAGAAGGCATTCGATTGTTTCCCTCGGGGCACCCTGCGGGGAGTGCTCCGGGAGTACGGGGTCCGGGGTCCTTTGCTAAGGGCTATCCGGTCCCTGTACGACCGCAGCAGGAGCTTGGTTCGCATTGCCGGTAGTAAGTCAAACCTGTTTCCAGTGCACGTTGGCCTCCGCCAGGGCTGCCCTTTGTCACCGGGTCTGTTCATTATTTTTATGGACAGAATTTCTAGGCGCAGCCAGGGTGTAGAGGGGTTCTGGTTTGGGAACCACAGAATCTCGTCTCTGCTGTTTGCGGACGATGTGGTTCTGTTGGGTTCGTCAAATCAGGACCTTCAGCATGCACTGGGGTGGTTTGCAGCCGAGTGTGAAGCATCCGGGATGAAAATCAGCACCTCCAAATCCGAGGCCATGGTTCTCGAACTTTAAAAGGTGCTTTGCCCTCTTCAGGTCGGTGGAGTGTCCTTGCCTCAAGTGGAGGAGTTTAAGTATCTTGGGGTCTTGCTCACGAGTGAGGGACGGATGGAGCGTGAGATCGATAGATGGATCGGTGCAGCGTCTGCAGTGATGCGGTCGCTGTATCGGACCGTCGTGGTGAAGAGAGAGCTGAGTAGGGGGGCAGAGCTCTCGATTTACCGATCGATCTATGTTCCGATCCTCACCTATGGTCATGAGATTTGGCTCATGACCGAAAGAACGAGATCGCGAGTACAAGCGGCCGAGATGAGTTTCCTCTGCAGGGTGGCTGGGCGCTCCCTTAGAGATAGGGTGAGGAGCTCGGTCACTCGGGAGGAGCTCGGAGTCGAGCCGCTGCTCCTCCACGTCGAAAGGAGTCAGTTGAGGTGGCTCGGGCATCTTTTCCGGATGCCCCCTGGACGCCTCGCTGGAGAGGTGTTCCGGACACGTCCCACTGGGAGGAGGCCCCGGGGAAGACCCAGGACACGCTGGAGGGACTACATCTCTCGGCTGGCTTGGGAACGCCTTGGGGTTCCCCCGGAGGAGCTGGAGGAGGTGTGTGTGGATCGGGAGGTCTGGGCGGCTTTGCTTGAGCTGCTGCCCCCGCGACCCGACTCTGGATAAAGCGGAAGAAAATGGATGGATGGATATATATTACTCTGGAACAAAGACGACAGACAGTGTTTGACATAAGCAGGACACTAAATAGCAAACAGGAATTGATTGTAATGATTCCAATTGAAAATAATGGAGGAGCAACCTGAGCTTCTTCTGGCATTTTTACACAAACAATAACGTCTATAAACCCAGAGAATATATTCACGAGTTTTAGGCACAATATGCAAAGAGTTTAATGCTGCTGTCCGTGTGGAGCCTGATCAAAGCGTCTCAAATGCATTTCTTCTGTCATGAACGTACTGAGGGTACCCATAATGCACCTCGACACAGCATGTCCACACTAAAACCTTCAAAATTACTGCATTACTTTAAAACTAAAACATATACCTGATATTTTCACTTTATAAAACTTCAGATGTGATGTTAATTTAAATAACTTGTCCAAAATTAGCTTGGTTAAAATTTTAACCACAAGTTAAAACTGTATGCCTCTGAATGACTTGGGTGATAATGCCAGCGTATCAGTATGGGGGTCAAAAGAAATGAGTCTTTTTTCCTTTCTATGACCAGTGCTCCTTTGCCTGTAGAGAATACAGCAGTTTCTTCTAGAACCAGCTCTCCTCTGTTTACAGAGGATAGAACTGCACATCTACTATAAAACATTTAACAGGTATGTACTAAAATGTTAGATTTCATAAATGTTTGTTAACTATTCAGCTTCGTTTACCACGTCTGCAAAAATACGTTAGCGCTCTAAAAATTAGCGAACCAAAACTTATCAGAAGATAATTAGTCCGATAATGGTTTTAACTCTTAAGTTATCTGAAAAGCTAATCCGATAATGAAAACATTATCTTCAATAATTAACGGTTAGCGGAACTGTGCCCACCACTGGTGCTCAGTCACACACACACACACACAACATGGTTGGATAGTGAGGGAAGCCATCACAGCACTGCATGGCAGGTCCTGCTTCCTGCTACTAGATTTTACAATTTGCACTGCCCAAGGTAAGTGTATATATTTACTAATTATATCCAAGGTCAACAAACTGCAATATATCTGTTAAATTTGTTTAACTGAATGCACACCAGAATCACCCTACCCACTGTATATACTATACTGTGTCCTGCTTACAATGTACATAGCATTAGGGGTTGTAATCTTTAGGCACCTCATGATTTAATTACGATTTGGAGGACTATGATTTGATTGTAGATACATCCAATTTTTTTTTTTACCCCCCTTTCTTTCTATACAGGTTTGTTTTTTCCTTTCACTGTGTGACTACTTGGTACTTTACAAATCAAAGTAATTGTAAAAATCCCAAATTTATTCATTTGCAATACATTCTTGAACAGAGTAACCACATAACCGACTCTAAATTATAAAACCCAGGGGGGCCCTTTATGAAACAAATGAGACTGTAGCCTCAACTCTTGCCCACCACTCACGCCATGCATCCGGAGAATGACAAACCTACAATGTAGCCATGTATTATTAAGCCTATGTCTCATTTCCTATAGGCAAAAACGAGGCCACAAATTCACCTCTAACAAGTGCAAAACATAAACCTGTGTTAAGGTCACTAAACTATTAGCTGCCTGACACACAGCACTAGGAATTTATTTTTAGAATATTTCATACATTTGTTGTTTATTTGATAACATTTTATTTAACTTATTACCAGGCAGCACTTTACAATTATTTTATTTTCCTGTTTGGTGAATGTTACAATAAATTGTTGGTTTAAACAAGCAAATTTCGGTTTTGCATTTTGTTCCAATACTGTCCTGAAAATGAACCGAATCGTGACCTCAAAACAGAGGTACGTATCGAACCGTGATTTTTGTGTATCGTTACACCCCTATTGTCAGTACTAATATGTATTAAAAATACTCATTTACTTTGTCCAATTATATATGGGCTCTAAAAATGGAGGCACTACGTATATAGATGGAAATTTCTTTATGTTGAAAGTGGTACTTTTGTTAAACCCTAAGAATTTAAACTAAATATACACTGGAAGCACATCATGTTTCATTTCAACTCAATTGTGGTGAACAGAAGCAAAAATATCAGAACTGTTTCACTGTCCAATTACTGATGTAACTGGACCACATTTTCAAAAATGGAAAACAACCATGGTCATTCCACAAGAGATTTGGTTTGAGGTCCCGATGGATAGACGGACGCACGCACATGGACATTCAACAATATAGATGTGTAATTGATGTGTTGAGATGGCACATCTCTAGATATTGGTGGCATGACTGCAGTTTTATTTGGTAGGCCCAAGTCCTGGCCGCTTAATCACTAAGGATTTTCAAGAAAATATTATTGGGATTGCTGTGGGTGAAATTCACCTTATGCAGATGTGGTAAGTAGTGGCTACTAAATCATGTCATACCAAAGATCTATGTATTATGTTGAACTATAAGCTCCATGAACTACTGGATAACTTGATACCTAGCTGAACTGTAGCCATGGAAGTTAATTTGCAAGTAGCTCTCCTGCTGAACTTACAACACAACACCAATACAAAGCAGCAGGTTGTAGTTCATCAAATGATATGATTGTT
This sequence comes from Thalassophryne amazonica, assembly GCF_902500255.1. Lineage (NCBI taxonomy): Eukaryota > Metazoa > Chordata > Actinopteri > Batrachoidiformes > Batrachoididae > Thalassophryne > Thalassophryne amazonica. Next base: position 57,490,487 of record NC_047110.1, read on the forward strand.
AGTCATAGCAGCTTGTTAGCGTATCTAAAGCATTTCAAAAATGTATGATTTCAAGGTATGTGTGAACCACCACCACCAATGTGCCACTTCTGTGGGAAAGGAGCTTCTTAGAAATATGTGATGAGTAAGATGAGATGTTGTCCAGCAAGTTACTACAGCCCACCACAGTTCACTGGCATTACACTCACCACTATGCCAACGCTGAGCTGAAGGGGAAAAAAAAGAGGGTAGAGAGTGGGAATAAAGCCAGTAAGAGGACAACAAACATTTGCAAACTGAAACATTTTAAGAGTTTTGTTGAGAGACGCTCACTCCTTAATAATGATATATGTGACAAATCAATTTTTATATCAATTTCAGATGAGGACAAAAAACACACCAGGTAACACTGTCAGTCACTTGGCAAGAGCAACAGAACATTAGAGGAAAGGTTTACGGAAAATATTTTGAACTTTCATCCCGCATGTTATTACTTTTTGATGAGTGCAGTCTTATTAATAAAAGGGTAAACGTGATTCAGTTATACCTGCCAAAGCTTACACAAATTTCACTGTTTTATATTCTGGCATCTGTAGAAAAATCAACTTAAGTTTAAGCAGACACCATAGAAACATCAGGAAAAATATACATACATATCATATATATATGATAATAGCCAAGTGGCATCTGTGTGTGTGCACGTGCGTATGTCTGTGAACACGCCGAAACGGGGGAGAGCTGACATTTGCCATTTGGTATGTATTTTGGGTAAAGGATGAACGCTGCAAAAACAGACACTTGATAGGACTAATATTTTGGGAGAAATGAGCTATTTAACTAACCAGGGAACAATGCACATTGTGCTGCAACGCACCATGGGAGTTCAGGGTTTTAAATGTTATTGTGGTTCATTTTAGTTTAACAATGTTATTATTGTTACTGAATTATTGTGTTTTTGTAGTTCAACTGGTTTAGTCAGTTTAGTTAAGTCTCATGTTGCCATTATCACAAGTGAGTTAAGTCTTATGTTGTTGGTACCACGACTGAAAAGTGTAGTGCCTATGATGTCTTCCGCCAGTCTCTGTTTGAGTCTAAAGTTAGAAGCACCTGCTTGTGGCAGAATGTGGAAAAGACAAAAAGCTCTGCATGCATGTGTGTAACTTCAATCACAGACGTCGCCAAAAGGCAACGCAGATAGGACTAATATTTTTGGGGAAGCTACGGATATTAGCTAACAACACTGAACAATGGACGTTGCCAACTACATTCTGGACTAGCACACCATTTCAGCATGGGGCAGTAATCATCTTTATGTGGTATGTTGGTGTGTGGTCTACCTTTAAGGTGGATGGTGGGCAGCGCTAACATGGCCTTGAAAGCCGGAGCGCGCACATTACGCGTCATACACACACCCCCTGGAGTGGGTTCCAGGTGGCGGCACGCTTGTGTGCGACTCAGTTTGGGCAGGTGCTACGTTAAACGTTGCGCATTCCGGGACAGAGGTCTGGTCTGTGGGGGATTCCTTCATGGCTGAGTGCGTGAGGTCAGACACGTGCTGTAGGTCTACTTTGAGTCTGGGTTACGGGACCTTGTGGTTAAGTCCGTCACGGTTCTCTCTCCCCCTTCTCTTCCTGCTGTCTGCGGGTGCGCTCGCCTCCACCGGCAGGTAAGATCTCAACCATACAGGCTGAGTTAATATAGTTATTGTTTGTTTTAATTATCCTCATGTCTCATTCAGGCATGAGGAACTGCGGCGCGTCGCCACCTCCTACTAAGGGGCCATTGCGTCGTCCACATTTTGTTGACTGTCAACAGCTGTGTACATTGCTTTGCAGAGGGTGCCCTCTGCTGGTGCTGTTGGTGCACTACGTGGGATTGATTTCACCTGCTGTGATTAATATGGTGGGGTGAGGGGTTTATTCCTCCTTGGTGAAGTTTTGCCTAATTTTATGCATGGTTTGGTTGCTTTTTTTGTTGGTTTGCTGTTTTATGTTTTGGTTTGCAGTGTTTTTTTGTATTTAATTTATTTTGTCTGAGCTGGACCCTTGCTCACCCAACATAGATCTGGTTGAAGGTGAATAATTTAATAATTTAACTCTGTTAAGTGCAATATAAGATCTGGTCAAAAACCAATGTAATTCTCGTATAAGGTGAATGTGAAAAGCAGTACCATGAAATGGGAAATTTGTAATGTTTTATTTATATTTTTAAATTAATTTGACAGAATAAATCTACCTTGTGATAAGCACACCTCTGTTTCCCGTACCTTGCGCAGCCTTTTGTTACAAATTGGGCTTTGATTGGTCCCAGGGCCATATCCCTGGGTGGCGTTGTCGGTCCTACTCTTTAAAATTGAAATTAAATTATAGTTTCTTTTTAATTAGGATAAACAAACAAATAACCCTAGCCCAAGCTAGATGCCACTTCGCCACATTTATATTAAAAGTGTGAGTTTATTTAGTAAGTTCAATGTAAGTGCATAATATAGATGTAAATACGATAAAAATACATGGATGACACAAAAAAGTAAAAACATGTATTTCCATTGTGATCCATTTAAAAATCAAATGACAAAATAGAAGTAATAATAAAATAAATTTTAAAACTGATAATAATAGTGTGTATATGATAACAACAACCTAAACAATTTATAAATGCATCAAGACAGTAAATCAACATTTAAAAATTACATAATTAACAGGAAATAAAGGGTTGAGTTCCTCTTCTGAAATTGTTGAAGTTCTAAAAATATTCTGGACTCACACGCCATTCCAATTCATTACAGAAACTAAATTTGCATAATTTATTAGAAGCCCAAACCACTCAGTAATGCCGAGCTTAGACATTAAAAAAAAACAAAAAAAAACAGATACTGCTTCATATGCCACTTTATTTATGCAGAAAGGTTCAATTAAAAGCATTTTTATGGCTCAATTAAACTTAGTCCTGTACTATAGTAAAACATAGGCCCAGATTAATACAGATTACAACATTAATACAGAAACAACATTTTAGTTGTTAAAATTATTATTATTAATGTAAGACGGAGTAGTATAAAAAGTAGTAGAGCTTTAACCAAGGGGTGTTATGGAAAAATCTTATCACGGCGACTTGTAAGCAGCGGAAGAAATAAAGGATTTTTTTTTTTGGAAGTGATCCACATGAGTTGCGGCAGCAGATGTGTATGATTAAAGCGGCCACCTCATTGTGTATGCAGAACGGCAGCGCGCGTGCAAAAGCGCAATTTTGCAAAAATACACGGACGAACTCAAGTTAAAAGAGGGATCACGGTGTGAAAATGACTGTTTAAAGCCAGGGAAAAAATAAAGCCAGCAAGCCACGGATGGAAAGGAAGCCCGTGAGAAAGAGCACAGAGGCGGCTGTACAAGAATGCAGAACAGCAGCGTGCGCGCGCAAAAGAGCAATTTTGCAGAAATAAACGGGCGAACACAAAGTGCGGAGCCAGCGAGGAGCACAGAGGCGGCTGTCCAGGAACCCATGTTCGGTTCTAGCTGGGCTGGTGCATTACAGGTGGACAGCAGCCTGGCGCGCAGCGCCCAACTGCGGGACTGTACTTAAGTGTCTATTTTTGGACTGCTTTTAAAAAATGTGACATCCTTAAATGCTACTGTGAATTGAAAACCCACACTTTAAAGGGACCAGGTGTGGGAGGGCTGGAGATTTGGACTAAACCATGGGTTAAAGCAATACATTTTTATCTGACTCAAACTTTTTCCTGGCAAAAATCAATGCCAGCAATTCCCTAAAATGTGGCATAGTGGGGTCACACACACTTTTTTCCTCAATAAATACAGTATACAAATCTATTCTAAATAGCCTCTAAGGAGAGAGAGACAAAGCATAAAAAGAATGCAAAACCTGAACATAAAGGTACATAAAAGGGTGGTGGTGGTGGTGGGGGGTAATCTTGATTCTGGGGGGTCTGGGGGGTGCTTCCCCCATAACATTTTTAAAAGAGCAAGACAAATTTTGTGTATTCTGGTGAATTCTAATAGGTATGAAACCCTCAAACAAAAGTCACTTCAAACTGTGAAATAAAAACACATTATTGATTATGGGGGGTCTGGGGGATCTCCCCCAGAAATTTTTTAAAAGAGCAAGTCAAATTTTGTGTATTCTGGTAAATTTTAATGGGTATGAAACCCTCTGAAACATTAAAGTCACTTCAAACTGTGAAATAAAAACACAGTATTGATTATGGGGGGTCTGGGGGATCTCCCCCATAAATTTTTTAAAAGAGCAAGTCAAATTTTGTGTATTCTGGTCAATTTTAATGGGTATGAAACCCTCTGGAACATAAAAGTCACTTCAAACTGTCAAGTAAAAACACAGTATTTATTCTGGGGGGTCTGGGGGATCTCCCCCATAAATTTTTTAAAAGAGCAAGTCAAATTTTGTGTATTCTGGTAAATTTTAATGGGTATGAAACCCTCTGGAACATAAAAGTCACTTCAAACTGTCAAGTAAAAACACAGTATTTATTCTGGGGGGTCTGGGGGTGCTCTTTAAAAGAGCAAGTCAAATTTTGCATGCGCACTGAGAAACTTGAAACAGGCTTATTCACATTTAAATGGTAAAATGCTCTCACTCATAAAACAAACGTAGTGTACCGCAAATTAAACTTCATCAAAGCCATTTAAAGATATCAATCGTGACTCACCTTTCTGTCAATTAACGTCACTAACCAGGACTTTGGTGCGATCAAGAAACGAGGCTCGTCCGCTGTGTCCCACCGAAGTTTTTAATCGTTCCTCATTAATGTGGCTTTTCCGAGGGGCAGCCAACCCTCAGACCCGGACTGATCATTAATATCTGCTACTTCACCACTTCATCAACTGAAGTTAAAGATAATGAATGTCCTCCCTTATGTGAAACGTGACTCGTTCCTTCAAATGCGCGTGGTGTTACCAGTGTCACGTGCGCTCACCGGCAAGCTGAAGTTATGGCCCCTCATGTAAAAAAAGGAAAGAAAAAATATATCCAAGTGTGGTTTTTGTGGAACTTCACTGATTAAGCGCTTTTCTTCCAAGTGACTCGTTCTCTACTGCTGCTACTGTCTGTTAGCAGCTGGGCTTCGGTCCTCCAGGCCGCAGGTCCGACTGATAAAAACCTCTCTCTCCCCCTTTCCGCTGGACAGGGTAGGAGAAAGACCGTGGCTCATGGCAAGCAGTAAACAGAGCGGAGAGGAGTGAAAATTCACAGTCCCTTCCTCCGCGGTGTGGCGTCATCCACGCGGACATTGCAGCTACTTTGATTAGCGCAGAATGGGCTGTTGCTTTGACAGTAAGAGTATCATATTTTGGCCCCAAAACACACATGACACAACGTGCGCATGCGTATGTGTGGTTAAATTTTCCAAATGACGGAAACACGTTGTTGTGACAGAGAACTTTAACCCATGGACCAAACCCATGCCTAAATGCGCGCAAATGTCGCGTTATCATGGCACTACCTGGCTTAGTGTGGCTGATACGAGCCATTCGAGGCTCTAATGACAGGTCGGTCGTGGCTCACTAGAGGCTGCTACGTGGCACATGCAGGGTACAGAGAGGCACATAGAGGCACCTTAGTAGTAGATATGTGATAGATGAAAATGTGGGTTATTCTTTGAATAATCACTACATACCGATGCATGGTTCATATTCATGGCTTATTATTCGGTGGGACAGAGGCTTAACAACTCCTGTTCATTTCCTCCATAAAATGAACCACTCAAGGCAGCATCAGCTTAAACGGTGCCAAAGATAATATTTTTGTCCAACCCCGTTGTCACTTTATGAACTTACCTTGGGATCAACCTTTAGAGGAGTCGTGTGTTTAATGAAGGACTTCACCACAGTAGCACGACCCAGTGAGCTTGGAGTCATCATTAGAATCTGATTCTTCTGTACAGTGTGTATGAAAGCCCTCATATTGGGCCTCACTGCCTATTTCAAAAAATAAAAATTGACTCAATTTTTGTTTTGACCCATTTCCTATTTGTCATATTCAGGTTCATAACACAAATAACAGCACTTACAGTGTTACTTTTCTTTGGAGGAGAGAACCTCTTTGAGGGGCTGTCTTCTACAGTATCTGGTGCTTTACGTTTGATACTCTGACGTAGTCTAAATAAAGCAGAAACAAGAAATTTCATCAGCTTGCAACACACCAAATAAATAAATAAAAAAAAAGAAGAGGAAGTGATTTGTTCATAGCCAATTTTCATGCTCCAGATGAATCCAAAAGTGACTGTTTTGACAGATGTCTGCCCCAACCCCCACATTAGTATCAACTAACAAGTGGAGCTGGGCTAGCACCTACAGGATAAAACAATATACCCACTGCACAGGGAAATCTGACATGAATTATCCTGGCAATGCACGAGGGGAATTAAAGAACTGGCAAGTGTAATTGGGGATGGTAACAGACCATTGTCGGTACTGCAAATTAACTTAGAGTTACCATTTGCAATATTTAAAGATAAAGTAATGCAGTTGAATGTTGACTTTGAAATCAAGTTGGTTTTGACTAATTTATTAACATCAAAAAGTTAAAAATGACATTATTGTGAAGGAAAAAAAATGTACCATTGCTAAAACAATAATATACTGTATTGTCCAGAGTATAACTCACACCTTTAGTGTATTAACAGCTCTTCAATTTGGGATTTTTGTGCACTGTTGTAGTGGGTGGGAGGGGTCTCTACATGGTGTGAAAAGTTAAGACATAAACAGTCAATCAGATCAGAGTGTTCAGACAAAAACACATTTGCAACAAAAGGAGATTTGAAGCAAATTCAAAACTAGCTATAAAATGAAGCTTGAAACAGATTTGGCAAAAATAAAAAACCAAAAACACCCTATTTCATGAGACTTTTGACTGTTAAGCCCACAAAATATACAATAAATTGTTGGTTTAAACAACAAGCAAATTTAGGTTTTCCATTTTGTTCCCATACTGTACTGAAAATGAACCGAACCGTGACCTCAAAACTGAGCTACGTACCGAACCATGATTTTTGTGTATCGTTACACCCTTAGCTAGCATACTGTCATAGTATATGACTATGCTTCCTATCCTTTTAAATTCATTTTACTAGTAATGGAAAGGTCACATAATCTTGTCTAAAATTGTGTTTGAACAGCACAATGTTTATTTTCCAGGGACAGAAAAATTGTTACCATGTTTCCTGAGGGCAGTCCACATTTCCCGTTTCTTTTATCTTTCAGATGTGTTCATGAAGCCAGTGACAATTCCATGGATTGTCCTTATCAAACTTTATTTTCTCACCATCTTCCCTCTGTCCAACATTGCTCTGTGACAGACATGCTGCAAAATTCTTCTTTTAAAAACTTGAGAGCTCTAAAAGTTTGCATTGTCCGCATGCTATGTTTAACTTAAGCATCTTGCAACAGCCACACAGCGTGGCCACAGCAACCAACCAGTCACGCTTTACAACAACCGTTGTAACAGCCACGCTTTGAGTAACATTTTTCTCCGCAGAGTTCCGCAGATCAGAGGACACAGATTTGTATCTGTAACACATAGATCAGTGTCGGCGGACTAAAAAAAAATTGCACAATGTCGGAAAAAAAAAGAAAAAAGATTTTAAAAACTCAGTGACGATTAGAGTACAACACTAACACCCCCCCATGATGGATTCCGCAGAATTCATCGGATCCGCTGAGTTTTAACAGCCCTGCTATTTACATAAGTCTTTCCCACAAATCAAACCACAACTCAAAATAAACACGAATAATAAAAGAAAAAGTGGCAAAAATAAAAAGTACACTACAACAATGGACAAAAATCCCAACTTAAAGAGCTCATCACACAGAAAAAGTTGACACTTGATTCATGTGCAACTTTTGTTTTTTCCTTCTTCAAAAAGCATTTTTGACATGTGTGACTTTGCAAATATGGTACTCTTCCAAAGTTTTGGGGTGGAATATTGCCATCACTTTGTTTTGAGTGGCTGCCAAGCTTTTGTGTGAGCCTCTCACGCACAGAGAGCAGGTTGAACCCACCTCTCACAGAAAGCAGGACATGAGCAGCACAACTCGCTGAAATGTTGGCAACTTATGAAAACAAACACACGTGTAAAAGGCGATATATTGAGGTCGGAAAAATGATTATGTTCATCTTTATATAACAAACAATAAGTCTGTAATTGTCATTATCACGACATGCCTAACCATATATTAATTTTAGGACATATTGCCCCAGCTCGAGTGGAGGCAGAATAATAGTCTGTCATCTATATATGTAGAGTGTACACACACACATTACCTTTTACTTGACCGTGAAGTTTGCTGCTTTTCTGTGACAGCTGAAATGAGAAGCAAACAATGACTGATTGAAAGTTTTATTTAAAAACAAAAACAAATAAGAAAACAAACAGAAAAGCATCAAATCATACACATGCACACACACACACACACACACAAAAATAAAGACAAAACAAAAGGAACAATGGCAACATGTCTCCGAAAGACAGTAGGAAGCATATGCTTATTCAGTCCTACCCCTTGTCCTATTGAAGTCCTTTTCTTAATCATCAGGTGATTTCAAAATACTCTTTTAAACCATTTTGCAACTAGATGTATGTAAAAATCTACAAAAATCTCATGATTATATATATTTACATATGCACATATTTACAAACAAAAAAGAAAACAATAAATAAGTAAATGTAAGGAATAACAGATACAATAAACAACTGGTGACCAGGTGTGAAAACCTTGTTTTTGTACCACCGTTTGAACTGGGTCATGCTTGGACATTGCTTGAGCTCTGCCCCAACACCATTCCACAGCTTCTCTCCACATATTGATATACAAAACTTTTTAACAATGTACGAACTCGCAGATGTTTTAGTGTGTACTCCGCCCTCAGGTTATAATCCCCATCTCTGTTAAAAAACAATTTTTGAATACAACTCCAATTCCACTGAAGTTGGGACGTTGTGTAAAATGTAAATAAAAACAGAATACAGTGATTTGCAAATCCTCTTCAATCTATATTCAGTTGAATACACCACAAAGACAAGATGTTTAATGTTCAAACTGATAGACGTTTTTGTGCAAATATTTGCTCATTTTGAAATGGATGCCTGAAACACATTTCAAAAAAGTTGGGATGGGCAACAAAAGACTGGGAAGTTGATGAATGCTCAAAGAATACCTAACTGGAAAGAAGAAAAGATTGGGTGAGGATCACCACTTTGTGAACAACTGCACGAAGAAGAAGAAAAAAAAAAAAGTCCAACAGTTTAAGAACAATGTTTCTCAACGTTCAATTGCAAGGAATTTAGGGATTCCATCATATACAGTCCATAATATAATCAGAAGATTCAGAGAATCGGGAGAACTTTCTACACGTAAGCGGCAAGGCCGAAAACCAACACTGAATGCCCATGACCTTCGATCTCTCAGGCGGCACTGCATTAAAAAACAACATCATTGTGTAAAGGATCTTACCGCATGGGCTCAGGAACACTTCAGACAACCATTGTCAATTAACAGTTCGTTGCTACATCTACAAGCGCAAGTTAAAACTCTAACATGCAAAGCGAAAGCCATACATCAACAACATCCAGAAACACCGCCTCCTTCTCTGGGCCCGAGCTCATTTGAAATGGACATACGCCAAGTGGAAAAGTGTGCTCTGGTCTGATGAGTCCACATTTCAAATTGTTTTTGGAAATCATGGACATTGTGTCCTCCAGACAAAAGAGGAAAAAGACCATCCAGATTGTTACCAGGGCAAAGTTCAAAAGCCAGCATCTGTGATGGTATAGGGATGAGTTAGTGCCCATGGCATGGGCAACTTACACATCTGTGATGGCACCATCAATGCTGAAAGGTACATCCAGGTTTTGGGGCAACACATGCTGCCATCCAAGCAACGTCTTTTTCAGGAATGTCCCTGCTTATTTCAGCAAGACAATGCCAAGTCACCTTCTGCACGTGTTACAACAGCTTGGCTTCGTAGTAAAAAAGTGCGGGTACTAGACTGGCCTGCCTGCAGTCCAGACCTGTCACCCATCGAAAATGTGTGGCGCATTATGAAGCGCAAAATACGACAACAGAGACCCCGGACTGTTGAACAACTGAAGTCACACAACGCGCAAGAATGGGAAAGAATTCCACCTACAAAGTTTCAACAATTAGTGTCCTCAGTTCCCAAATGCTTATTGAGTGTTGTTAGAAGGAAAGGTGATGTAACAGTGGTAAACATACTACTGTCCCAGCTTTTTTGAAACATGTTGCAGGCATCCATTTCAAAATGAGCAAATATTTGCACAAAAACAAAGTTTATCAGTTTGAACAAATATCTTGTCTTTGTGGTGTATTCAATTGAATATAGGTTGAAGAGGATTTGCAAATCATTGTATTCTGTTTTTATTTACATTTTACACAACGTCCCAACTTCATTGGAATTAGGGTTGTATTTCCGGGAAGTAGATTATTTGCTGCTTTATACATAATTTGTGCTGTTCAAAAATGAACCAGGTCGTTGAATTTTAATGTTTTTAAATTGTAAGCTTGGTGAAGTTTATCCTCTTTTTTGTAGTATCGATAGTGAATGTAATGTACATTTATAAGTACTACCCCAAACTTCTGCACAATTTAAATATGGTAAAACTAGTGAACAATAGAGAATATGGAGCTATTTGTAGTCTAAAATGTGTTTGGCCTTAGTGAGTACTGAGATACTTAACAGTTTATTTTGTAAACATATTGATGGTTTTCATCACTTTAAGCCACACTCTCCCTCATTACCTGAAAAAAGTTCACTCGAAATGCTAAAATCAAATAAGCTTTCAGGTTTATATACTTTGGACTTGGAAAATATGCATAGAAATGACAGTAAGAGTAGAAAACTTACGTATCTAATAATTGTGACATATTAGCGTGTTGCAGTTTCTTAAACACACACACACACACACACACACACACACACACACACACACACACACACACACACACACACACACACACACACACACACACACACACACACACACACACACACACACACACACCACACACACACACACACACACACACACACACACACACACACACCCCTCAGTACCTGTCATAAAACACTATTAGGACAAATTTTCTCCATGTGTCCCAGGCCCAATATCAAATGTGGCCTACATATAACAAGGAGCTGGGGAAGAGGGGGAGAGACAGCATCCTCATACCTGTTCTATTGTTCAGAGTCGTAGCAGTGGTGTGATCAGCAGCAGAGCGTGCCAACTTTGGTGAATTTGCAGCCACAGAACGAGTTATGCAACCAGTAAACTGTTGTAGACTTTGGTCGTTTTGGATCTAGAATTTGTAAAAAAAAAAAAAAAAATTTAATAATAATAAAATAATAGACAGCTGTTCACTCAGCCAAAGTTTTATTTTGTTTGACACAAGGACTGAAAGATTTATCACATTGCAACCACGACGTGAGCCTGTACAATAACAGCCAGAAAAGGCTGTGAATTAAATAAATCCTCTTCACCAACTGAGCCCACAGACAGGATACTGTACTTTATGCAACACCTGGATTTGCCATTTCTTGCATGTAAAGGATTGCATCTCTGCCTTTTCTCTTATGTTGCACACACTTCTGTGTGCAGAAAAAAAACTGCTAACATCATTCTAAACTTTATGCAAATGCAGTGTCATGCACTCATTAACTGATTTGTAAAACAAATCAGTTACTCTGAACGCTTCACAGATCTCATAAAGTTTCTTAAAATAATGGCAGTAGAACTTCTAACCAAAAATATAAATCTAACCAAATCAGAAAGTAGGAACAGATTACAGCAGAGTTCCGACAGCTTAAGATCCTTTTTTTTTTTTTTAAATGGTCGCCTGAATGAAATTTAAGACCAACATCACATTACCCAAAAAATATAACATAATGCTAAAATACCCTCAGCCATATGAGCATGTACCTTTAAACAGTGTCTGTGGGATGGTATGCGTGTGCACATACACAAACTTTTGTTACATCTGACTGTGTGTGATGTGAGTGCATGCTGACCTCTGCCAGTTGTTTTCTAAATCACTCCATAGGTGTTATCAGGTCACAAAAACAGCGTTTTCAGTTTTAGAAGTGTATTTCTCGCTAGTTTTTACACAATATATGAGAAATATCTTAGATTTACACAGAAATGCAGCCGTTTTGGATGAACCAGATTCCGCCATGTTGGATTAGCCAGTGACGTCATGTTCAGGAACCAAATATTTATTGTAACACAGAATGCAATTACTTGCTGAAGCCACACTGCAAACTCTTCCCTGAAAAGATACTTGCCATGAAATTTACAATTCTATGTCATTGTGAAAGTTGCATCTAGCCAGTTGAAAGTTCTCTGCTCTGAGTATTTTTGCAACAAATAAAGCAGATTTCTTGGCTCCATTGCAATGATTAGCATTACGAAAGGCATTTGAAAAATTTTAAGTAGATGCCCATTGTTAAAAAACATTTGAATTGCAATGTCAGATGAAAACATGAATAAAATCCTCCTTCCCATGTCACTGCATTTATAAGACTTTTGAAAAAACAATTTAAGACATTTTAATACATTTTAAACAAATTCAATGCCTTTTAAGGATCTGCGGGAACCATCTACAGGCTGTACGCACACAAAGCAAGTCAAAATCGACTCCCCCTTTCTTCTTCATGGGCCCTCTGGTCCTCGATTACTCGTACACCCTTAAGTGTGCATTGTGGAAGTCTAGGACTTTAAAGACAGACTTTCTCCCCTTTGGCTGCTTCCATGGAGGATTTTAAACAACTGAAGCATCTATCTCCTCATACAAATTCTTTGTAGACGTCAGGTGGAGTCTGGCCACATGTGACTGTGTTCAGGCTGCTGCGCTCTGATCGCTTCCTCCATCTTTTATTACGAAATAATGCTGAATTTATGTGGAAAAGGTTGTTGTACAAAAGCTTCAAATAGCTGTCGCTGAGATAGATGATGACTGGAGTGCAGTTTTAAGCAGAAACAAGGTGATAATTGGTGAACCGTGGCTGACGTACAGAAATGACGCATGCACAGTGAAGGGAGGCTGACCGATTTTTAGGGGGGGCCGTTTGGTTGGCGCCACCATAGCAAAAGCGACACTCCCACCGAATTGGATTTGAAACCAGCACAAACACACAGGCAGCCTGCAATATTGTTTGTCTGGAGACACAGACACCACAGATTAAAAATACTAATACAGAGGATATCTGACAGTTGGAAAAACTGATGTCCTTTACTGACAATAATATTCTGCATTACACAGTCAGCAATGACATTAGTTTTGGAGTTAAGCCCCTGTCACACGAGGCCTGCATAGAGTTGCATATCTAGTACACAGGAATGTCTGCGTAAATTAAAAGCAGGGGAGAAGCTTGGCCCGCCTGTTTTTCTTCCATGGTTTTGAAGCTTAACTGCCAGCAAAGTTCAGCAGAGTCCAGCAGGATGAAAAAAATCTAGCAATGCAGTTATGTACTGATAAAAAACCTAAAAGGATTTTTCACCAGACAGGCGTAGGGCTGCGTACATTTTTGCAGAGGCATGGTGTACAGTGGCGGAGTGTTGTGTAGACTTATATACAGTGGCGGAGTGTTGTGTAGACTTACATACAGTGGCGGAGTGTTGTGTAGACTTACATACAGTGGCGGAGTGTTGTGTAGACTTGCATAGAGCTCTACACCGAAAGTCTGTGAAAAACTTAAACTTTTAATTTTTTGCATCCACTTCGTGGACCCTTTTCGTCCCTCAGTATATTGCCACGTTTGGCTGCATAAGCTCAGCGTAGTCGGTACGCCACTTTACGCAACTCTACGTCGGCCCAGTGTGAAAGGGGCTTTAGCAATCAGATCACTGTACACCAAATTAACTGTAATTGCAATAACCTGTAATTCCAATACTCATCACTGCAATGGATGGGAAAGTCCTATTAAATATTTCCATATTTGCATTTAAGAAATAAATGCGTTTCCATTCTGTAGATTTTCAATTCACTACTTCAAATGGTGCAATTCTGCATTTACATTCCTGAGTGCATGACACAAGCCATTCATGTCTGAAAGTGAGAAGCATGTCAGCCTACGATCGTTCAGTTTTTTCTATAACATTCTAAATATTGTTATTGCAAATTTCCTCAAAATATTGTGATATAATTTTGAGGCTATATCACCCACCCCTACTGGAGGAAAACCAAAATCCACATGATGCTCTCCAGTGTTCCAGACAACTCATTGTTACAGACTGACATCTACTCTGCCAATGTATCCAAAACACACACCACAGAACAAATTCAAACAGGTATAATTTACATACCATTTCTGATGCTTACCTTGACCCACAATACAGATCTTTCATCAAAACATGCAGCCCCATGGCGTAACAGCAGACAAAACATAGAATAAAGTCATACCTCCATTTTCTCCTTGGACTCTTCACTTCCAGCACCGACATCAGACTCTGCATGAACAGTTGGTACTTCCCTAAAGCAATTAACACAGAAATGTAAAATATACACACAGTCAAATGTTTCACCACTAATGGCACAACGGCTGTTAAAAACAGTTCTTCTGAACAAGCTTAAAGTGCAACTGACATACAATAGTTTGTTTTGCTTTACATAAAAGGATAGTCCATTACGTACCAATTCCCAATTTTTACACTAAAAACCTAACATTTCAGGATAAGGCTCAATATCGTCTCTAAACTCGACACACACACGTATATACAAACCCCATAATGACATGAAAAGGTTTTCTTTTTAAATAAAAAACTAAGAAATCACGTGCACATAGGTATTCACACCCTGTGCTCAATACTTTGCTGATGCACCTTTGGCAGCAACTACAGCCTCAAGTCTTCTTGACTACGATGCCACAAGCTTGGCGCACCTATCTTTGGGCAGTTTTGCCCATTCTTCTTTGCTTCACCTCTCAGGCTCCATCAGGTTCAACGGAAACATCAGTGTACAGCTTTTTTTTTTTCAATTTAACCAGGCTGAAATCAAGATCTCTTTTGCAGGGGACACCTGGGCATTTATAAAGTTTCCAATTCACCTAACCTGGATGTCTTTAAATGTAGGAGGAAACAGGACCACACAGAGGAAACCCACGCAAACTTGGGGAGAACATGCAAACTCCACACAGAAAGGCCACAGGTGGGAATTGATCCCATGACCTTCTCGCTGTGAGGCAACAGTGCTAACCACTAACCACCGTGCTTCATGGTAAAGTCTGTGGATACTTATGTACATGCAATTTCTTAGTTGTTTTAGTTTTATTAATCAATTTGCAAAAATCTAAATCCCCCCCAAAAAATTCACACTGTCATTATGGGGTATTGTGTGCAGAATGTTGAGGGAAAAATTACCTCATTCATTTTGGAATAAGGTTGTCACATAAAAAAAATGTGGAAAAAGTACAGCGCTGTGAATACTTTCCAGATGCACCCTGTGTATGTGTATATATACACACACACACACATACACACCAGAGTCAAAGAATTCTTGTGTGAAATAAGAACTAAAAAAGTCCATCAACGAACATCTTCAGTACAGCCCGTAAGGGTCAACTATGATCCATTACACCACTAACATATACACAGACAGATAGACAGAAGTGAGTCGTGTTTGGGCCCTGAGACCCCATCAAGCCAGTGCTTATCCACACTGCAGTCTGTTATTACTTACAACTCTGCATTCTCTTCCCTACCAGAGCCTATGAAGTGTAAAAGTTGGGGGGGGGGGGCAAAACAAAGACAAAGACCATGTCACATGCAAAGTATGAAGCTTCACATTTCTTTTCATATTTTAGGGACTGACAAAACCAATTTCTCACCATGACCACTACTGCTGCATGCAGAGTTGCTCATGCGAGCCGCTTTCTTCTTCAGCATTGAACGCCTTGAAGCGCGGCGAACAGATTCTTGTGTCATTCTGTGGCGTAGACCAGCCATGGAGTGACGCAACTTCAAGGTGCACTGGGTGGAAGTCCGGCGTGAAGTCCGAGAAGTGTCAGCTATTGCTATTTTACTGGCTGTACGGCCAGGAGAGGCCAGCTTTTGGACACTCTCAGCCGATAAGCGGTCTGCTGCAGAGATACTCACAACCACCTCAGGGGACGGTATCTCGGGAGGTGACGGAGCAGCACCATGTGGCTGACTGGGGTGTTTCATGTCTTCTGCATTTATTTGGCTACTTTTACCTCCCTCTAAACTTTCTAACTTGTTCCAACCATCCTCATTTGTACAGCTGCCATGAGGTGGCTGATTCAGAACCTCTGTTCCCTCCGGCTCTACTTGTGCATTTTCGTAGTTTGTGCCTTTAGGTTTCGTGGCACTGGACACAGAGGTAGAAACTTCAGCAACAGCTTCTTCAGCAATAAAGTTCAATGCTTTGACAGAGGGGCGACGAAGGTTGCTGCGCTTTCCCTTTGAAAATCTGGACATGAAATGAAAGCAATAAATTAGCAAAGAAACAGAGCAAAATTGATGCCAAATTCCTCTTTTAAGTTGTGTAAATGAGTAATAAATCAGGGCTGTGAAATGAAAATTGTGAAATCAGAGGAAAATTTGCAGGGGGTCGGGGGGGTCTAGGGCCCTGTGGGGCCCCAGAATTAAATTTTGTCTAATGATACTTTTTCAGCATCTCCTGGAAGAACAAATCTCAAAATTAGTAGATATTTAAATGATCCTATATTCAACCTTTTAATTGACCCGTCAATGATGATGTTGAAATAACAGAATATGACATGGAAGTAGGACCTGGAATGATTTTCCTTTTAATTGTAAACCAAATAATGCATTAACTCAGAACAATTAAACTACATGAAATTTATGAAGACTGAAAAGATTGTTACAGCATTTCAAAAACCACAGCTAAAGCTTGTAGAATATTTGGAAAATCATGGTAAAATATCAATAACATACCTTATAGTAAAAGTCACATATTCTTGTGTAAATTCCTGTAAATCCACTCAAAGCCAGTCTTTTTTCCAATGAAAGAAAGTCAAGACTAGTGAAAAAAAGTCACATAATCTTGTCTAAAATCCTGTTTGAACAGCAGAATGTTATTTTCCAGAGAGAGAAAAATTCTTACCGTGTGTCCTGAGAGAGCACAGTTCACTTTTATCTTTCAGGTGTGTTGATGAAGCCAGCGACAATTCCACGGATTCTTGTCCTTATAAGACTTATAAAACTTACACGATGGCGTAAAAAAAGAGAATTTGCGATAAGCATTTTAAAAACTTAGTGATGTTCACGATTAAAGAGTACATCACTAACACCCCACCCCCGCCCCCCCCATGATGAAAGTTTTCACAGCCCTGATAAATACAACAAACCTTCGTCTCGCTTGGCTTTCTTCTTGACGCCCTACGGATACACGCTTTCTGCGACTATTTTTTTTCTGAGAAGGCGTTTTTGGCATCAGTTCTGGCTCAGCACTGAAATCTCTAAAACCAAAAAAAGTAAAATTTATCATTAAAGACAATCATCTTCACATGATAAAAATTTTCAAATAATTTCAAACTTGTGAAAGGAAAAACAGAATTCTCTTCCAGATAAGAAAAATGCACTCAATGCATGACATTTCAAACTAACCTTGAGAACATGCGGTTGGCTTCTTGTTGGATCTCCTCAAGCCAAACCATGTGGACATTATCAACATCGCTGATGAATTCTTGTACTTTGCCATCAAACAGTAGTATGAGGGACCGCACAGATGAAAATACAGAGTCCATAGTGATAGCCTGAAGGAAAAAGTTGCAGTGTTAAATCTGAAAAACTGGCACAAACTTATAAGAAAACAGAAATAAATAGACAAATAAAATAAAATAAATAAATAAATAAATAAATACCAGCTCTAGGTAAAATCAGTTCTTTAAAAGAGAAATCGGAGTCGACCGATGTGGCTTTTATCAAGGCTGATACCAATTATGACTAATATAAATAAACTGCATTTATATAGCACTTTTCCATCTGAATCAGAAGCTCAAAAGCACTTTATATGGATGCCTCACATTTACACATCAATGCCAGGGTGCTGCAATGCAAGGCGCTCACTACACACCGGGAGCAACTCGAACTGAACACCTTTTACTTAAACTCATTTGTAATAATTACTGTTCTAACAGTGGACTATGAGCCAACTTTAAGGTAGCAATTTGTGAAAACATTTGAAATATGTAATACCCACAAATTTAGTATCTCAGTGCAAGTGAAACTGCAGATTGATCTGAAAATAATTGTTGGTGGTACATTCAGGTGCCGTAGTGACGGTAACGGAAACCAAAACAAGCACATAACCCTTGTCACAGGAATTGTAGTTGAAGAGAACAGCATATGCTCAGGGGTCGAATTAGTAGGTGCATGTGCTAGTTTGTGCATATTTTATTCGAGCGGTACACATAATTTTATACTGCACTAGCACTGGTGCAAGTAACTTTATCGAAGTTTTATCAACTATAAGCAACAGTAGAATGAACCAATAAAGGAATAAATAAGGAAAAACTGTTTCCAGTGTGTTGCCTTCGACTTCCCTGCTTTTTATGACTCTCACACATGGAGCGAGTTGCTGTGCTCTATTTGTTGTGGAAAGCTGACAAACGTCACCAGGGGCACCATCCCTGGGTTCACAACATCCTCATGAGAGGTTCCCAATTCAGGGAGTTTCATTATTTGATACTGGAGCTGCAGGAGCTCCAGTTTGAGGACCTCCTGCCCCGTTCGCGCGTGCACATGTAAACAAAGAAAAGAAAGAAACAAAGAAACAAGGAAGAATAGAAAGAATGAAGAAACGAGAAAGAATAGAAAGAAGAAAAGAAAGAAAGACAAGAAAGAAAAAGAAAGAAAGAAAGAAAAAAAAAAAAACTGGCTCCCACTGCGGTTCCTCGCTCTCTCTCCCCTCAAATTCTGTCATCATTGTTATTAACCAGCCACCATTTATTTTATTATACGTCTGTGTAGTTAATAAAATTATCTTCACGGAAGATTAGTTCACGCGCACGTAAAACAAACAAACAAACAAAAAAAAAAAAACTGGCTGCTGCCACTGCTGCTGCTCGCTCTCCTCTCAAACTCTGTCATAATTGTGAAATAAAGGACAAAAGGGGACATAAGTCCTGCTCACAGGCTGGCTGCCAGAGACAGGACATGTCCATGTCAACTATAACCTCCAGACATCTCCACGTCACTACATATCCAGTCCGATTGGTCATTGTGGAGCGACAAGATGAAAAATTTCAGATTTTCAAAATCGCTTCATTCCTCCAGAGAGATAGAGTCTGACACATCAGAGGAGGAGTTTTAAGGTTGATATAAGACTGACTTTTGGTTGTGCAAGTAACTTTTTTTTGGTGCAAGTAATTTTTTGTTAGATAACATTATATGTAAATCCTTGTTAGATTTTTGATGGTCTATATGTCCCACAGTGTCTGTCCATCACATGCACATTGTCCCACAGTGTCCGTCCATCAGATATTTCAAGACATTCTCTACATAAAACTATGCCCCTTCCAGCAAAACCTCTTGCACGAGGCTTGGGCACTACAGAAGGCATGTTTCAAAGAGTTTTTTTTTTTCTTCTTTCTTCTGGTTGTGTTTTTACACCAAGTGAAATAATGGACCTGTTAAAAAAAAAAAATTCAAACTTAACATACGAGGTCTGTCAATAAAGCAACGGCCCTTTTTATTTTTTTCAAAAACTATATGGATTTCATTCATATGTTTTTACGTCAGACATGCTTGAACCCTCGTGCGCATGCGTGAGTTTTTCCACGCCTGTCGGTGACGTCATTCGCCTGTGAGCACTCCTTGTGGGAGGAGTCGTCCAGCCCCTCGTCGGAATTCCTTTGTCTGAGAAGTTGCTGAGAGACTGGCGCGTTGTTTGATCAAAATTTTTTTAAACCTGTGAGACACATCGAAGTGGACACGGTTCGAAAAATTAAGCTGGTTTTCAGTGAAAATTTTAACGGCTGATGAGAGATTTTGAGGTGATTCTGTCACTTTAAGGACTTCCCACGGTGCGAGACGTCGCTCAGCGCTCTCAGCCGCCGTCGTCAGCCTGTTTCAAGCTGAAAACCTCCACATTTCAGGCTCTATTGATCCAGGACGTCGTGAGAGAACAGAGAAGTTTCAGAAGAAGTCGGTTTCAGCATTTTATCCGGATATTCCACTGTTAAAGGAGATTTTTTTAATGAAAGACGTGCGGACGGATCCGCGCGTCGGGACGCAGCCGACGCGGTGCGGCGGCACAGGAAAAACACCTCCGTGTTGATAACCATTTGTAAAATCCAGGCGGCTTTTGATGGCTTTCAGTGGAGTGAGTATATGAGAAATTGTTTAACAGCAGGACATGTTCCAACTTGTCCTTAAGGCTTTCAACAGAGGTGTTTTTCCTGTGGCGGAGCCGACGCGCGGATCCGTCCGCACGTCTTTCATTAAAAAAATCTCCTTTAACAGTGGAATATCCGGATAAAATGCTGAAACCGACTTCTTCTGAAACTTCTCTGTTCTCTCACGACGTCCTGGATCAATAGAGCCTGAAATGTGGAGGTTTTCAGCTTGAACAGGCTGACGACGGCGGCTGAGAGCGCTGAGCGACGTCTCGCACCGTGGGAAGTCCTTAAAGTGACAGAATCACCTCAAAATCTCTCATCAGCCGTTAAAATTTTCACTGAAAACCAGCTTAATTTTTCGAACCGTGTCCACTTCGATGTGTCTCACAGGTTTAAAAAAAATTTTGATCAAACAACGCGCCAGTCTCTCAGCAGCTTCTCAGACAAAGGAATTCGGACGAGGGGCTGGACGACTCCTCCCACAAGGAGTGCTCACAGGCGAATGACGTCACCGACAGGCGTGGAAAAACTCACGCATGCGCACGAGGGTTCAAGCATGTCTGACGTAAAAACATATGAATGAAATCCATATAGTTTTTGAAAAAAATAAAAAGGACCGTTACTTTATTGACAGCCCTCATATTGTTTCCCACACTGCTGCATAGTGCAACAACTGGCATCAATGAAACTGTGCAGGAAGTTAGCATAGTTCCATACCTATTTGGAAATGTGTCTTTTGATCATCTGTGAATAAAGACACTTTTGTGGGGCAGGGATCATTATTTTGGCAAAATATTCCAGTTTTTGGTCGTTTTCATGCAAAAGAGCGACCAGGATTTTATTCAGAGAATAAAGATTGTAAAAAAAAAAAAAAAACCAAACTACATTCTCAAGACCCCGGTGGTTGATACTTAAAAACATACATGTTCCACTTGTTTTGAAGAATTTTTCTTTTCACTGTTGCTGTTACATTTTGATGCCCAGCTTGGTGAACACGCTCTGGAGTCTTCTATGGCCTAATATGTATCTGTGGTGCACATTTGGTGAGAATCGTGAAGTAGTTTTGACGTAACCCTTCAAAGCCTATGTAAAGTGAAACTTGTTCCAGAATCCGGATCACTCCAAAATTTCAAGGAGTCTTCCAAGGCCTAATATGCATCTTGATGCAAATTTGGTGAGACTTCATGAAGTAGTTTTGATGTAATCCTTCAAAGCCAATATAAAGTGAAACTTGATCCAGGATCCAGATCACCTCCAAAATTTCCATGGCCTAATATATGTGGTGAAAATTTCATCAAAATCCATGCAGTAGTTTTGACGTAATCATGCTAACAGTAATCCTTCAAAGCCTATATAAAGTAATACTTGATCCAGAATCCGGTTCTGGTGTGAGGAGCTCAGCACTCCCCCAGCCGAGCATTCCCCTACTTTCACTGTGCAATGTGCGCATGCATCATTTCAGAGCGTCAGCAGCGATTCATCAATTATCACCTAGTTTTTGCTTAAAACTGCACTCTAGTCATCATCTATCACAGCGACAGATCTCTGAAGCTTTTGTACAACAATTATTTCCACATAAATTCAGCAATAATTCATAATAAAAGACAGGGGACCGATCAGAGCACAAAACCAGCGCATCAGACTGAGTCAGACTCTCTACTGATCAAAGGGAAATGTTATTATTAACCATCAGATGACAAAGTAAAACCTCTTAATTCATTCTAAAGTCAGCTTCAAGCAGAAACAAGGCAATAATCTGCTGATCGCTGCTCATGCTGACATGACAGGACAGATCACACAGCAACACCAGGTTCATGCATGTGAAGACTAGTATAGAGGGTTTTCAATCACGTGACCGATTTGCTGCAGGACAGATGCCGTCTCCATTCTGGATTAAAAGGAGGCTGGCGCGTGATAGAAAAATGGAGAGAATGTACGGTTATTACGATGCTTTAAATCCTCAAGATAAAGCTATTTTTCATGATAGATGTGTAGCAGTTGGTTCAGTGGATCCGTATCTTATACCAGATAGTGAATTTAGTGGTGATGTAACAAACTGGCCGACAGTGACACACTGCGATATTGTGAACTAGGAAGCTGCTGACCAGGTCAACCTCGCCGGCCTCCTGCAGAGCATCACAGCGGAGCTCTGAAAGCGGAGGTCATCTTGAAGTCCTGAGCGATTTCTCTCACCAGGTGTTGGAAGGGCAGGTTGTGGATCAGCAGCTCGGTGCTCGAGGACCACACTGTAAATAAGCATCCGTATTGGAAGCGTTCTTGTGTGATCCTCGGCAGTATTTTTATGTATTCTTATATCATTTTATTGCCGAATAAAATAAAATAAAATAAAATTCTGGGAGCAGTGGATTTCTGGTAGCGGCGGATCTCTCTCAGCGCCACGGTGCCGTGAGGCTTCTTCACACCGACTTTGAAGCTTCTGCAATTGTTCACCAAATGCACATAGCGTAACACAGCGGCCACCACGTCGTAATCCAGAATGGCCGCGGGACACAAAATGACGTGACCGATACGTCACATGAAAACCCTCTATAGTATAGAGGAGTGCTCAGTCTAGGAGAGTGTTGAGCCCCTGACTCCGGATCCAGATCACCTCTAAAACTGAATGGAGTCTTCCTTGGCCAAATATCGATATGTGGTGAAAATATAATCTAAATCCGTGCAGATTTGACGTAATCCTCCTAACAGACAAACAGATGAATAAATAAATTAAGATGATTTTATTACATCCTTGGCAGATGTAATAAAAGAGATGGGATGTTGTACAAATTAAGATGTTACAAGGATAAAGTTACTACCTGATGTTATTCTGTATAATGTATTCTGTGTACAGTTCTTTCTATCAGTTTGTATTTAACTGTCTTATGGTTATGGTTTGGGGATGATTAAGTTATGGTTATGGAAAGGGATCGGGTTGGAAATAGCAAAAATAAAATAATTAAAAAAAAAAAAAAGCTACTAAAGCGTATTTAAGCGTCTAAAGCGGGTTACGTGATGACGTCAACGCGGTCGACCAATGACAGCGTGTTCCGGACAAAAAGTCAAAGTAAATCCTCTTTCGGAAAAAATGTCCACTGCCTAATAAATAAATTATGGAGGCGAAAAGAAAACCGCCTGTTGGTGCCTCGTAATTAAATCATCTCCAAAACAGAAACCATTTCCACGCGGCTTCTCGAGTCTGTAAATAAAACGGATCACGGTTAAAAAAAAATAAATAAATCCCACCCAATCAAGAATATCAATATTCTTGATAGCGTTAAAACAATACAATTGAGAACATTTAGATTATATCCTAATGTAAACATTTTAATGTCCGAGCTTAGCTAAATCAATAGCCTAGCTGTGTCGGGCTGACAATGAAAGAGACAATTGTATGACAGCTTAACTGCTAGCCAGCATTTATCACCTTATACTATATTATTAGTAATCCAGTCACTCGATTGCATGCTCTCAACTCAAGAAATAGTCCGGATTGCTAAAAAACAAAACAGTAACTACATAGCCCACCGTTTTATTTCCAGCTCCTCTGCAGATAAGTTAACGTTACTAGCTAGCCCTCCTTGTTAGACATCTAGACCAACTTACCTTTTGATACCCGGCTTTTAAAAAGATAACCCAATCCTCGTTGCTGAGATAATGGTAGAAACTAACTCTGTCGCATTCTGACTTATAAATACATATGCTAAAATAAAGACGTTCCCTCCTTCCGATGAGATTTCAGCAGGAGCGCTCACGGACCCGCCGAAACCGTTTAACTTGTTCAAAACTTCACTGGCCAATCAGGTGGCGAGATACAGGGACGTCAGAGTAAAGGCGTACACCCAATTCCTCTTCGTCTGCGTTGTTTAATAGTGGTTGGCAAACACCTAAGTGTGATACCGCCACCTATTGGACCTATAAGTAAACAGGAACGTTCTCTCAGCGAGTCTCGAGCTGGTCAACTTCTCCCTCAACTTTTGGCGCAGATCGGTCCAAGGGTCAAGAAGATCAAGGTAATCAAAAATAAAGCTGAAAAAACACATTTTCCATGATATCGCTACAACCAGTAGGGCTAAAGAGGCTATTCAGAATTTATAATAATTGCGTTATTATATGGCATAAGTGGTGTATTGTCCTGATACTCCTAAAAACACATTACTTGGATTCTTGCAGAGGTGAAGACCTGTAGATTACAGGAGCAGGTTCAGGACCAGTTGCTCCTCAGATCATTTCCTAGTTGGAGCAGGAAAAGAAAAACTACAATGGTGCCCTTGAGCAACAACCTTAATTCCAAAATTGCTCCTGGTGTACAGTTAGTTGAGAACCTTGCATGCCAGGAAGATATCGATGAGTGATTGTGTGGTGTGTGTGGTGTGTGTGTGTGTGTGTGTGTGTGTGTGTGTGTGTGTGTGTGTGTGTGTGTGTGTGTGTGTGTGTGTGTGTGTGTGTCCGCATGCGCACCCGCATACATGAGGCATCATTGTAAAGCAATTTGAAACGCCTGTGTCACATTAAAAAGCATTTCATGAATGCAGTCCATTTACCACCTGCAACAATTAAGGCTAGATTAGTAATGTCTTACTGGTCTCATTACATCTACTCCAGCTACACTCACCAGCCACTTTATTAGGTACACCTGTTGTCCTGTTCAGTTGCTTGTTACCACAATTAGCCAATCACATGGCAGCAACTCAAATACATTTAGGCATCTAGATGTGGTGAAGACGACTTGCTGATATTCAAACAGAGCATCAGAATGGGGAAGAAAGCGTACAAATTCAAATTCAAATTTATTAATTTATATAGCGCCAATTCACGACAAAATCGTCTCAAGGCGCTTCACAACATAAAAATAGTTAAAAATTTAAAACACAATAAAAACAACCATAAGAAAAAAACAGCAGTAAAAAAGTACAAGATTAAAACACATCATAACACTAATGATAAAACAGGGAAAATAAATGAGTCTTTAAACGTGATTTAAAGGTCTCCACAATGTCCGACTGCCGAATGTGTGCCGGCAGATCGTTCCACAGAGCTGGGGCACGATAGGAGAAAGCTCTGTGACCGGCAGACTTCTTATTCACCCTGGGAACACACAGAAGTCCTGCACCCTGAGAACGCAGGGCCCGAGCTGGTACATAGGGGCTTATCAAGTCAGCCAGATAGGGAGGTGCAAATCCATGAACAATTTTATAAACCAAAATCAATACTTTAAAATCCAATCTTGCAGAAACAGGAAGCCAGTGCAGGGACGCCAAGATTGGCGTAATGTGGTCAAACTTTCTGCTCCGTGTCAAAAGTCTGGCAGCAGCATTCTGAACCAATTGAAGACCCCTGATCCTGGACTGCGGCAAGCCAGAGAACAGAGCATTACAATAGTCCAATCTAGAAGAGACAAACGCATGAATCAAAGTCTCAGCATCAGCCATAGACAGAATAGGACGAATCCTCGCTATATTTCGCAAATGAAAAAAAGGCAGTCCTTGTAATGTCTCTAATGTGGAGATCAAAGGACAATGCAGGATCAAAAATTACTCCAAGGTTCCTCACTTTATCCGTATGATGTATAACACACGGACCTAAGCTAAATGCTAGCTGATCAAATTGATGCCGATATCTCGCTGGACCAAAAACCATAACCTCAGTCTTATCAGAATTTAAAAGTAGGAAGTTACTAGACATCCAACTTCTCACTGATGCAAGACAATCCTCCAAGGACTTTATGTGAGTAAGATTCCCAGCAGTTATTGGCATATACAATTGAGTTGTCATCAGCATAGCAATGAAAGGGAATCCCAAAACACCGCAATATATTCCCGAGGGGTGCTACATAAAGAGAAAAAAGCAAGGGGCCCAAAACGGATCCCTGAGGAACCCCAAACTTCATGTCTCTACGATCGGAGGAGGTTCCATTACACAATACACAGTAGGAACGACTGGACAGGTACGACGTCAACCATTCAAGAGCAGTTCCAGTAATCCCAAAGTGATTCTCCAGCCTATTGAGTAGAATATGATAATCCACAGTGTCAAATGCAGCACAAAGATCCAGCAGCACCAGGACCGTAGTGATATCCGAGTCCATTGCTCACAAAAGGTCATTCACTACTTTAGTAAGTGCTGTCTCTGTGGAGTGAAATCTTCTAAAAGCAGACTGCAGTGGCTCAAAAAGATTATTCTCAGTGAGATAGTCCACGAGCTGTCGCAAGACCACTTTTTCCAGGATTTTAGAACAAAATGACAGATTTGATATCGGTCTATAATTCTTCAATACACTAGGGTCGAGATTAGATTTTTTAAGTAATGGTTTGATCACTGCAGACTTAAAACACCTAGGAACAGATCCAGAAGTCAATGAAAGATTTACAATTTCCAGCACAGTTGGTCCAAGAATGGGCCACAAGTCCTTAAACAATTTTGTTGGTATAGGATCAATTAAACAGGTTGTGCTTTTAGTAGACGTCACGAGCTTCGTCAGTGCGCCTAACGAGATACTGTCAAAATCTGTAAATCTGGACACCACCTCAGTGGGCGCATCCACCTCCACAGCAGTATGCAGTGGTTGGGCCAAAGCCTGCTGAGATATACTCAACCTAATATCCTCAATTTTCTTCTCGAAATAATCCAAGAAGTCCTGTGCTGAGAAAGGAGAGTGAATAACAGGTGGCTGTCCATGAATAAGAAATGCTACAGTTTCAAACAAAAACTTGGAATTATGCTTATTTTTATTAATCAATTCAGATTCAAGTATTCAAGTGACTTTGAAGGTGGCATGGTTGTTGGCGCCAGAGGGGCTGGTCTGAGTATTTCAGAAACTGCTGATTTATACTGAGATTTTCACACACAACCATCTCTAGGGTTTACAGAAAATGGTCCAAAAAAGAGAAGGTATCCAGTGAGCAGCAGTTGTGTGGATGAAAATGCTTTGTTGATGTCAGAGGAGAATGGACAGGGTGGTTGAATGGACGACTGTGTGATGCCATCATGTCAATATGGACCAACATGTCTGATGAACATTTCCAACACTTTGTTGAATCTAAGCCACAATGAAGGCAGTTCTGGCAAAAACAGGGTCCCACCTGGTATTAGCATGATATTCCTAATAAAGTGTATATTTGTATTGTCAATTGTGTCAGTAGCATGGCCCAAGCAGTGGGTCACTTTGAGTCTGGTCTGCTTGAGGTTTCTTCCTCAAATCATCAGAGGGAGTTTTTCCTTACCACTGTCACCTGTGTGCTTGCTCTTGGTGTTGGTAAGGTTAGACCTAACTTGTGTGAAGGGCCTTGAGGTAACTTTGTTGTGATTCGGCACTATATAAATGAAATAAATGATGTTCCTGGACAATGATGTTTGGCAATGCCTGTAGCTTTGCAGGACAACAAAGGTTCCTGGTGGTTTCCATTTTCATGTATGGTTGTGAGACTTGGTGTTGTGTGGGCCGCTGAAGAGGAGGTACTGCTGGCCCACCACCACCAGAGGGCGCCCTGCTTGGAGTGCGGGCTCCAAGCACGAGAGGGCGCCAGACCCAGAAGAAGTGACAGCTGTCACTCATCCTCTGCACCAGCTGTCACTCGTTTATCATCACGACCATAAAAGCCGGACTGCAACTCCACCTCCCCGCCGAGAAATCGACTACCAGTACCAAGGTAATTTCTCTGCTGTCTAATACGTTGTCTAACATTGTTCTGTGTGCAGTCGCATTCCTGTGAAGACCCAGAAGAGGGACAAACAGGAGCTGCATGAGTGTGTGTGATTTGGAGGTGGAGGTGCTCCCTCCTAACGGTGTCTGGACTCTAAATTACTGAGTGTGCGGACTCACACTCACACATCATATTTCTGCTTTCTGCCAGCAGTACCAGGGTCGACAGTCGAAGACAGAGGCCACCTGGGGACTCGGGACTTGGCGGCTCCGGTGTTCTTCAGACCGTTGGTGGTGGAAGCCGTGTGGGACGCGGCTTCTCTCTCGTCGGGCGTCTTCTATCTTCGAGCCTGCCCACACATCACCTGGTGTTTATTGACTGTGAAAATTACGACACGTTTCGTTGTGTATTATCACAACATTAAATTGTTACCTTTTGGCTTACTCATTGTACGTTCATTTGCGCCCCCTGTTGTGGGTCCGTGCTACGACACCTTCCCAACAGGATTTCTCGGCCATCGTCATGGACTCCGAGGGGCGTCAACTCAAGCTTGAACGGCCAATGGAAGAGCCAGGAGCGCAGGCGTCAGCGGGAGGCGGGTTGAGTGAGCTGCAGCAGATCTTAACCGCCTTCAAGGCCCGGTTAATCGGAGGGTGGAGGCTCTCACCGCCAGGGTGGAAGCGCGCGATCAGGGCGCTGCTGCAGCCACTCCTCTGGCTGGTCCTGGGCCTGTATCAGACGTTCCACTGGTCGTTCAACGAACCCCCCCACCGTCCCCTGAAGCATACATAAGCCCTCCGGAACCGTACGGGGGCTGTGTCGAGACGTGCGCGGACTTCCTCATGCAGTGTTCGCTCGTCTTTTCACAGCGCCCCATCATGTACGCATCAGACGCTAGCCGGGTGGCTTATGTTATTAATTTGCTTCGAGGAGAGGCACGCGCATGGGCTACGGCGCTTTGGGAGCAGAATTCACGGCGCCTAACGTCTTATACTGGGTTCGTACGGGAATTCGAACGTGCTGCTGTCGATGAGACAGGGGCGCCGTAGCGCAGCCGAGTATGCAGTCGACTTCCGCATCGCGGCAGCGAGGTCCGGCTGGAATACCGTTGCGCTCCGCGCCGCCTTTGTAAATGGACTGTCCCCGGTCCTTAAGGAGCACCTACTGGCCAAGGAGGAACCGCGGGAATTTGACGGGCTGATCGATTTGGTTATACGCTTAGACAACCGTTTAAGCGAGCATCGTCGGGAGCAGGCCGGGAGGCGTGACCGGGCACAAGCCGTCCCTCCCCCTTCCGGTTCCGACAAGGTGGCGTCGTCCCCACGCTTCACTGCCAGAGAGCTCCGTGTGGCTACAGCTCCCCCTGCTGAGGAGGCTAGGGACACGAGCAGGGCCAAATTAAAATCAAAAAATCAGACAAGGGAGGCTGGCCCGCGGGGAGTGTTTCGTCTGCGGCTCTTGCGAGCACATGCAGAAGGACTGCCCTAAAACGGTCAAACTACAACGCCCGTCCTTAGAAACTGGGCTAAGGGTGGGTCATAACACGCACGCGGGAAAACCCCGCAAATCTGCACGAATCCCAGTAACAATCCTTTGTGGGGATTTAACCCTTCATGCCCCAGCACTGATAGACACGGGGTCTGAAGGGAATCTGCTGGACAGCAGATGGGTAAAGGAAGTAGGGCTCCCTCTGGTGGCTCTGCCGGCACCATTGCAGGTGCGAGCACTAGATGGCACCCTGCTTCCATTAATCACACATCAGACACAACCAGTGACTTTGGTTGTGTCTGGGAATCACAGGGAGGAGATAGTGTTCCATGTAACACCTTCTACCTCCCGAGTGATTTTGGGCTTTCCATGGATGGTGAAGCACAATCCCCGGATTGATTGGCAGTGGAGCGAAACCTGCCACCGGGAGTGCTTAGGATCCTCGGTTCCTCCCGGCACTACTGCTAATGAGGAGGTCAAAGTTCCCCCCAATCTATCGGCGGTGCCAAAGGAGTACCACGATCTTGCTGACGTTTTCAGCAAAGATCTGGCACTCACTCTTCCCCCGCACCGACCGTATGATTGTGCCATCGATTTGGTCCCGGGTGCTGAGTACCCGTCCAGTAGGTTGTACAACCTCTCACGTCCGGAACGCGAATCAATGGAGACCTACATCCGGGACTCCTTAGCTGCCGGGCTGATCCGAAACTCCACCTCCCCGATGGGTGCTGGTTTCTTTTTTGTGGGCAAGAAAGACGGCGGACTCCGTCCATGCATTGATTACAGAGGGCTGAACGAGATCACGGTTCGCAACCGATACCCGTTACCTCTGTTGGATTCAGTGTTCACGCCCCTGCATGGAGCCCAAATTTTCACAAAATTGGATCTTAGAAACGCGTACCACCTGGTTCGGATCCGGAAGGGAGACGAATGGAAGACGGCATTCAACACCCCGTTAGGTCATTTTGAGTACCTGGTCATGCCGTTCGGCCTCACTAACGCCCCCGCGACATTCCAAGCTTTGGTAAATGACGTCTTGCGGGACTTCCTGCATCGGTTCGTCTTCGTATATCTGGACGATATACTCATCTTTTCCCCGGACCCTGAGACCCATGTCCAGCATGTACGTCAGGTCCTACAGCGGTTGTTGGAGAACCGGCTGTTTGTGAAGGGCGAGAAGTGCGAGTTCCACCGCACTTCTTTGTCCTTCCTGGGGTTCATCATCTCCTCCAACTCCGTCGCCCCTGATCCGGCTAAGGTTGCGGCGGTGAGAGATTGGCCCCAACCAACAAGCCGCAGGAAACTACAGCAGTTCCTAGGCTTTGCAAATTTCTACAGGAGGTTCATTAAAGGTTACAGTCAGGTAGTTAGCCCCCCTGACTGCCCTGACCTCCACCAAGGTCCCCTTCACCTGGTCGGATCGGTGCGAAGCCGCGTTCCAGGAGTTGAAACGCCGGTTCTCGACTGCACCAGTTCTGGTGCAGCCTGATCCTGATCGCCAGTACATAGTAGAAGTGGACGCCTCTGACTCAGGGATAGGAGCCGTGCTGTCCCAGAGCGTGGAGGCTGATAAAGTCCTCCATCCTTGTGCCTTTTATTCCCGCAGGTTGACCCCAGCTGAACGGAACTATGACGTCGGCAATCGGGAACTTCTTGCGGTGAAGGAGGCTCTTGAAGAGTGGAGACACCTGCTGGAGGGGGCATCGTTGCCCTTCATGGTTTTCACTGACCATCGGAACCTGGAGTACATCCGGACCGCCAAGCGGCTGAACCCCAGGCAAGCCTGCTGGTCTCTGTTCTTCGGGCGCTTTGACTTCCAGATCACGTATCGCCCCGGGACCAAGAACCAAAAACCAGATGCATTGTCCCGGGTGCACGAAGAAGAAGCCAAAGCGGGGCTGTCGAACCCCACCGAGACCATCATCCCCGAGTCCACTGTCGTGGCCACCCTCACCTGGGACGTGGAGAAGACCGTCCGGGAGGCCCTGACAAGGAGCCCGGACCCGGGGACTGGCCCCAAGAACAGACTGTACGTCCCACCAGAGGCAAGAGCTGCCGTATTGGACTTCTGTCACGGGTCCAAGCTCTCCTGTCATCCCGGAGTGTGTAGGACCGTGGCAGTAGTCCAGCAGCGCTTCTGGTGGGCGTCCCTGGAAACCGACGTCCGGGACTATGTCCAGGCCTGTACCATCTGCGCCAGGGGCAAGGCAGACCATCGGAGGACGACGGGACTCCTCCAGCCCCTGCCAGTGCCTCATCGCCCCTGGTCTCACATCGGCCTGGACTTCATCACGGGCCTCCCGCCGTCCCAGGGCAACACCGTTATTCTCACGATAGTGGACCGGTTCTCCAAGGCGGCCCACTTCGTGGCCCTCCCGAAGCTCCCGACAGCCCAGGAGACGGCAGACCTTCTGGTCCACCACGTCATGCGGCTGCATGGGATACCATCGGACATTGTATCAGATCGTGGTCCCCAGTTCTCTTCGCAGGTGTGGAAGAGTTTCGAGTATGCCCATAACAGCCAAGTCTCGTCTGCTACCGGCCTCTCCCCTTTTGAGGCATGTTTGGGGTTCCAGCTCCCATTGTTCCCGCTGGTGGAGGGAGAGGTCGGTGTGCCCTCGATCCAGGCCCACCTCAGGAGGTGCCGCCGGGTGTGGCGGACCGCCCACTCTGCCCTGTTAAAGGCCCGGACGAGGGCCAAGACCCATGCGGACCGCCGACGTTCCCCGGCCCCCACATACCAGCCCGGGCAGGAGGTGTGGCTCTCGACCAAGGACATCCCTTTGTGTGTCGACTCCCCAAAGTTGAAAGACAGATTCATTGGACCCTTTAAGATCCTCAAGATCATCAACCCGGCCGCAGTGAAGCTTCAACTCCCGGCTTCACTGCGGATTCACCCTGTCTTTCATGTTTCCCGTCTCAAACCACACCACACCTCGCCCCTCTGTACTCCGGGACCTACGCCGCCTCCTGCCCGGCTCATTGACGGGGAGCCTGCCTGGACAGTCCGCAGGCTCCTGGACGTCCGTCGTAAGGGCCGGGGTTTCCAATATCTGGTGGACTGGGAGGGGTATGGACCTGAAGAACGCTCCTGGGTGAAGAGGAGCTTCATCCTGGACCCGGCCCTCCTGGCCGAGTTCTACGCAAGACATCCGGACAAGCCTGGTCGGACGCCAGGAGGCGCCCGTTGAGGGGGGGGTCCTGTTGTGTGGGCCGCTGAAGAGGAGGTACTGCTGGCCCACCACCACCAGAGGGTGCCCTGCTTGGAGTGCGGGCTCCAAGCACGAGAGGGCGCCAGACCCAGAAGAAGTGACAGCTGTCACTCATCCTCTGCACCAACTGTCACTTGTTTATCATCACCACCATAAAAGCCGGACTGCAACTCCACCTCCCCGCCGAGAAATCGACTACCAGTACCAAGGTAATTTCTCTGCTGTCTAATACGTTGTCTAACATTGTTCTGTGTGCAGTCGCATTCCTGTGAAGACCCAGAAGAGGGACAAACAGGAGCTGCACGAGTGTGTGTGATTTGGAGGTGGAGGTGCTCCCTCCTAACGGTGTCTGGACTGTAAATTACTGAGTGTGCGGACTCACACTCACACATCATATTTCTGCTTTCTGCCAGCAGTACCAGGGTCGACAGTCGAAGACAGAGGCCACCTGGGGACTCGGGACTTGGCGGCTCCGGTGTTCTTCAGACCGTTGGTGGTGGAAGCCGTGTGGGACGCGGCTTCTCTCTCGTCGGGCGTCTTCTATCTTCGAGCCTACCCACACATCACCTGGTGCTTATTGACTGTGAAATTTACGACACCTTTCGTTGTGTATTATCACAACATTAAATCGTTACCTTTTGGCTTACTCATTGTCCGTTCATTTGTGCCCCCTGTTGTGGGTCCGTGCTACGACACCTTCCCAACACTTGGCCAGCAATGTAAGTTGACTACTGGACACCTCTGCTAATCAGTCTTTTTGGAGGATCCTTCACTATCATTAGAATTACTTTGTGCCAAACGATTGGTTACTTTAGAAAACTCAAGTGAGGCCCATCAGTTAAGAAGTGAAAGAACGTCAGCTACAGCATTTTGGCCATGTGGCACATCTGCTTATCAGGGCATGATCCAGCCAAGTATTGTAGACCCTAGCAACTGCAAAACATCAAAAGGATGACCATATTTCTCCTGATACTATGACAATATTTTCCCTGATAGATCCCCACATCAGAAAAGGCTGGGATGGTATGAAATAAAATTCAAAATAAATGTATGAATCACCGGAGGGTTATTTGGGGTTATAGATGGCTACTTTTGATCGCTGGTTATGGACTGGTTGTCTGCCTGAGTGGTTGTCATCCAGGACCCTGGGAGATTCCGTAGTGTGGCAGATACAGCACCAGCGCATACAACCAGACCTGCTCTCACTTTTCTCTCTGTCTCTCTCATCATATGCGTAGTTTTGAACAAGGGCTTGAGCCAGTTAAAAGAATGAAAATGAAAACCAGAAGTAATTGATACATTGGTTGGAACAAACATTAAATAAAAACAAAGTAGATCAGTGGTCATAGACAAAGTCAATCAGACTCCTACTCATACCTACGGTTATTTTTGGTTATTTTTAAAGTTTCCAATTCACCTAGCTGCATGTCTTTGGGAGTGGGAGGAAGCCAGAGTACCTATTGAGAACCCACGCATGCAAACCTGGGACCTTGCGGTAACAGTGCTAACCATTAAACCAGTTAATAAAATATTATTACTATTATTATTTGTTTTGTTCATTATTACAATTTAAAACATATTCTGCTTACACTAATTTGGTGCTGAGTTTACTGGCTGCATGACCACGAGATTAAAGTGAAATATTCTGTGATCTCACTATTGCAAAGAGGTAGATATTTTATAAATGTCAGTCCTAGAAATCAACTTCAAATGTTTGTTGGACAGGGTAACATGTAAGGCTAGTATCTCACGAAGCGGAAAATGCTGACGAACGTTGCAGTTTTTGGATTCATCGACTTTGTTGGCGAAAATCAATCCAGTAATCTCAAGGAAATGCGAATACTCATGAATGTACCAAATTTCTGTGACCCTTGAGGAAGAATTGATTTGTCTGGCTGCAGCTGCTGCTATCCTGCTGCAGTAAAGAAAGGGGAGAAAAAACAAAGAAAAAGAAGAAAGGAAGAAGGTACACTGTTTGGGCCAGAGAGTGGTTGGTAACCAAAACTGAATTTTAGCGGCACATGTTACGGCCATGTACCCATGCTTACAACTGTTTTACAAACATATGTAACTGTTTGCGGAAAAAGAAGAAATTTTGAACATGTTCAAAATGTATTTCCATCAAGAAATAGTGTTTGCGACCATAAAAACCCAGATGAAACCAAAAAATTACTACATTCGTCAGCATTCTCTGCTCTTTGATATGGGCTTAAAGTGAAATAATGTTGACATAATTAACTAGCTCCAGTTAGGATAAACAGTGTGCCCAGCATAGCCTAGCTTGTTGTCTGTGGCATTAGCGATAGAGTAAAATAGTCTATATTAATGCACTTTATAATATACAAAGGATAGATATTGTCACACAACCTTCCATGGAACATTAGTAACTGGTATCTCTTGTGCTTCTAACCAGCTATGATCATTTTCAGATGGAACTCAAAGCTGTCATTATTAAAATATTGATTCTTCTTAGAACAAACAAACTGTGAAAAAAAATTCATGTTTGAACCCATAGCTGGCTTGGTAGTTAGCGCTGTTGCCTCACAGCAAGAAGGTCCCAGGTTTGCGTGAGTTCCCTTCAGGTGCTCTGGCTTCCTTCCACTTCCTAAAACATGCAGGTTAAGTGATTTGGAAACTACAAAATGACCGAAGCTATGAGTGAATAGTATAAATGTGATTGTCTATCTATACGAGGGCTGTCCATAAAGTATAGGTCCTTTTTATTTTTTTCAAAAACTATATGGATTTCATTCATATGTTTTTACGTCAGACATGCATGAACCCTCGTGCGCATGCGTGAGTTTTTCCACGCCTGTCGGTGACGTCATTCGCCTGTGAGCACTCCTTGTGGGAGGAGTCGTCCAGCCCCTCGTCGGAATTCCTTTGTCTGAGAAGTTGCTGAGAGACTGGCGCTTTGTTTGATCAAAATTTTTTCTAAGCCTGTGAGACACATCGAAGTGGACATGGTTCGAAAAATTAAGCTGGTTTTCAGTGAAACTTTTAACGGCTGATGAGAGATTTTGAGGTGACACTGTCGCTTTAAGGACTTCCCACGGTGCGAGACGTCGCGCTGCGCTCTCAGGCGGCGTCATCAGCCTGTTTCAAGCTGAAAACCTCCACATTTCAGGCTCTATTGATCCAGGACGTCGTGAGAGAACAGAGAAGTTTCAGAAGAAGTCGGTTTCAGCATTTTATCCGGATATTCCACTGTTAAAGGAGATTTTTTTAATGAAAGACGTGCGGACAGGTCCGCGTGTCGGGACGCAGCCGGCGCGGAGCGGCGGCACAGGAAAAACACCTCCGTTGGAAGCCTTAAGGACAAGTTGGAACATGTCCAGCTGTTAAACAATTCCTCATATACTCACTCCACTGAAAGCCATCAAAAGCCGCCTGGATTTTACAAATGGTTATCAACACGGAGGTGTAAAATCCAGGCGGCTTTTGATGGCTTTCAGTGGAGTGAGTATATGAGGAATTGTTTAACAGCTGGACATGTTCCAACTTGTCCTTAAGGCTTCCAACGGAGGTGTTTTTCCTGTGCCGCCGCTCCGCGCCGGCTGCGTCCCGACACGCGGACCTGTCCGCACGTCTTTCATTAAAAAAATCTCCTTTAACAGTGGAATATCCGGATAAAATGCTGAAACCGACTTCTTCTGAAACTTCTCTGTTCTCTCACGACGTCCTGGATCAATAGAGCCTGAAATGTGGAGGTTTTCAGCTTGAAACAGGCTGATGACGCCGCCTGAGAGCGCAGCGCGACGTCTCGCACCGTGGGAAGTCCTTAAAGCGACAGTGTCACCTCAAAATCTCTCATCAGCCGTTAAAAGTTTCACTGAAAACCAGCTTAATTTTTCGAACCATGTCCACTTCGATGTGTCTCACAGGTTTAGAAAAAATTTTGATCAAACAAAGCGCCAGTCTCTCAGCAACTTCTCAGACAAAGGAATTCCGACGAGGGGCCGGACAACTCCTCCCACAAGGAGTGCTCACAGGCGAATGACGTCACCGACAGGCGTGGAAAAACTCACGCATGCGCACGAGGGTTCATGCATGTCTGACGTAAAAACATATGAATGAAATCCATATAGTTTTTGAAAAAAATAAAAAGGACCTATACTTTATGGACAGACCTCGTACATGTTGGCCCTGCAATAAACTGGCCGCATGTCCAAGATGTACCCCACCTCTCGCCCAATGACCACTGGGATAAACTCTAACATTCTAACATCCCCATGACCCTTAACTGGAATAACTTGGTGAATGAATGAACCCACGGTTTCACATGCTATGAAATGAGTTTGTCAGTTTCTCTCATGTCCAAAGCGAGGGCTAATGGCCACCAAGTTCACCCCCCCAAACATATGACAGCGAAATGTTAGAATATTACAAACAGATGAAAACAACTGGGAGAAATTAAGCAATGTAACACACAATATTAGAAGTTTATTTTATTTAATTTGCAAGTTATATCCCATTTTTATCTAACATTGCACAGAATGACTTTAAAATATTATATATGAAATGACTACTGGCTGTAATCCACTTTCTACTGAACAAAAATTTTCATTTATCTTCACCTACAAAAAAAACTTGTCAGAATCACATATTTTTCTATTCAACAACAAATACTACGACAAATAATACTTCACTTCATTGTTAATACTGCAGAATGCTATATAATGTTTGGCTTTGGGTTAGGCTTAAACATTTTATTAAACATTTTATTATCTGCGGTCCATCTTCTTAAAACCTTTGTATCAGTTAATTAATAAGAAAAAAAGTTTGACAAAATCTGTGGGTAGCACTTAGGTGGTTTTACATCAGAATACAACACAACAGTCTAAAAATTAGCAGTAGTTTCTACTATTGTTGATGATACTTTTTGGCCCATATGTATCATATTTTTGTCCTGCAGTGTGACAATGAATTCATGTTTCCCTTATTGGTTTAATTTTTACCCGAGGCAGAAATATGGCCATCAGTATTGTGAAGACTTTGTAGCCGTCCATCCGTCCACCCATGCTCACCATAACTCCAGTCCTATTACTGCCAGGGTCTTCAAATTCACAGGGAACATTCTTGAGACACAGACCTTAGATAAGTTCAAAGATGGCTAACCTTGACCTATTCTAAGGGGTCAAAAGGTCACATTCTTTTTACACATTCTTTCATTGATTACGTGCTCATACAGCTAAAGGTAATTTAGTATTGTGTTATATATTATGCATTATATTTGTCATTACTCAGGTGAATGGCAGTATCACCTTTCAAGTAAACATGTAATAGAACCAACATATTTGTGTGGGATACATATTAAGAGCTAATCCATAAGCAAGTTTTCAGTATCACTTGAGATGGAAAAAAACAACAGTTCTACTCCTTTCTCAGCATATCATGGCCTACAACAAGAAATAATAATAATAATAATAACAACATTAAATAAAAATAAAATGAATAGTTTTGTTTGTTTTGAGTGCTTTATCAACAAAGTAAGGGGTAAACAATGTCAATGTCCACTGATCCTGTGATGGATTGTGCCAAGTAATGTGATAACTAAGCATAACAGTGAAAACTATTCCTTTTTAATTCTATTCTTTTAACTAATAATTTGCAAGATTTTTCATCAAACCTTGAGCATCTTTATTTTTTTGTTTTTATCCATGTACAAATTGAAACTGGTTTCTGTCTCCACTTTTGGTGTTTTATCCCATAACTCAACAACTTTAGGATGTAGACAGTAAAAAAAAAAAAAAAACTATACATTTTTGGTCTTTTTATGAACCAATAAATAATGGAGTAACCTTTTCAACATGATTAGAGTATTTTAAGATTTTGATCCCTGTCTGAGGTTTTAGCCAGTCTCCCATTGTCGATTTTTGCTTTCCTGATTCCAAAAATAAGAAAATTGGGTCGATTGTACACAACAGCAGCTTAAAGTTGTGTGTCACAGTGTCATATATGATTATGCAACAGGTTACACACACACACACACACACACACCCCACTGTGCTCCGCTGTCTGCTCCAGACAATGAAAGCGCTCGTCTCCAAAACAGAAAATAATCTGCATTGTATCTTTTTTGTATCTCTAATTTTAGCCTGTA
This sequence comes from Thalassophryne amazonica, assembly GCF_902500255.1. Lineage (NCBI taxonomy): Eukaryota > Metazoa > Chordata > Actinopteri > Batrachoidiformes > Batrachoididae > Thalassophryne > Thalassophryne amazonica. The sequence continues at coordinate 57,529,273 of NC_047110.1, forward strand.
ATTTCAACCTGGCAGAGTGACAACACATCCAAATCTTCATTCAAGCAGAAATTCTTAATTTCAATATACTCGTAGTACGGAAATAAAACCCAAAGCCCTCTGTAAAATTAAAGTAAAAGATGCATATTACCCTTATTTGCACAGATGACATCTGATTATTCACTTGTGTAGATTATGATGTATCACAATGCCACAAATGTTTTGCTCATTTGCAACAGAGTCTCAAGTAGTCACACTGATCTGCAATACTACTATTACCACAGATTACACAGTATAGCATACCCTGATTGTTTTTGTTTTGTTTGTATTTTTGCCATGAAAGTAAACAAGTGGGTGGTGGAAATAAGCAATGGGTGACCTGCTTCAATTAAGCCCTGTTTTATAGGTCCTACTCAGAGAAAATAAGTCCAATATCCATGGTAGGCCCAGAGGCTTATTAGTGCTGGTGCTTATCCATAGATTCTGTATTGTACAGCGGATGAGAGTTTACAACTCCCCTAGGCCAGGTAGCCATTCCAACACAGATTAATTTCCCATCTGAGGCTGATACCCATTTACAGTTGGTTAGACTGGGACAATGCTGAAGTGTTTTAGACAAGAACAGATACATGTAACATGGCCAAGAATCAAACAGGTATTTTGGTAGCCCAACTCCTGATCACACTCTGAGTACTACTCTGAGAAAGTTATCATTCATTTTTATGAAGGCTATAATATACTGATGCTGGCTTATAAGTCTCATTTTTCCCACCTTAGATGATACTGATTTGGTCAAAATTGCTTGAGGGTCCACGGACTAATTTGGAGGGTGGCTGCTCCCATTTCAAAATGGCCAGCAGGGAACTGTTGAATCCAGTTTGGAAATGCACCCGGGTTCTCGAGGAAAGATTACTGGCTGCCCTGAAAATAAAAAAAAAAATGTATAAAGAAAAATATTAATTGCTGGTTTTATCTTATGCCTATATACGAGTATTCTATGGTCCTGTAGGCAAACATATCATCCACCTTTTTCGATTTGTTCCTTCCTTCAGGAAGAAAACACAAACAGAAGAGGGACATTATAACCAAGGCACAATCGAACTTGAGGCATTTACATAGTCATGGTTTCAAACCTCTGCTCAAACAGCGGAGCCAACTCATGGATATTGGCAACATTTTGGCACATTCAGGTTGCTTTCTCACATGAGTATCATTATTTTCTGTTAAAGAGCAGTTCATGCAATTGCCATTGCTTTTTTCACACAGACGTCAATGCTCTAAGTAAACTGTTTTGCCTGCAACCCAATCCCAGATAAGCAGTTGAAGATGCATGTAAGTAAACTGTATTTTAAGTGGCACCTGTCAAAAATGCATTGCAAAGAGAAAAAAAAACATGTATACGTCACACTGGACTCAGTTTTTTTTACAGCACTTCCCTGAGGGCAAGTTTTCTAATAGATAAGAACTCACTGTAGCACGTTCACACCACATCATGTGCTATTATTTAACCATTTTAAGGCTAAAAGTGTTAACATAAGAGCTGTAAATTCCAAAAAATAAGCAAGACAAACAAATAAATGGTTGTTGGACAACTTATTATTGATGTTATTTGAGACCGAATTGATAAAAGAAACTGGCAGATGGACACAGGTGGAGACGTGCACAGCAGATTTATGCAAGAAGCCCTCAGCTTTTGGTATTAACATAAGGATTGTCAAATTCCAAAAATAAGCAAGCTGGACAAATAAATGTGCAATGGACAACAACATATTGGATGTTATTTGATGCAGTTTGGGCAACAGAAATTGTCAGATGGACATAGAATGCTGATTTATAGTGTTGGAAACTTTACAATAAAAATGTGAGTCCATTTGATTTTATATCAACTCTTTAATTTGAGATTTCTGTTTTTCTTGTTGCTTAATTTTGACGAATTATACCTTATTTGTTGTCTTTCTGCCGCCTGATTCTGTTTCCCCCCCTCTCTCTGTTTGAGGTGCAATTCCATCCAGAAGTGGGAGTGGGTGTCTTTTTCTGCAAGCCTCACATCCTGGACACCAGCATGGACTCCCAAAATTTCTTGTATATTTGCATTGTCAAGTGTGTCAGTAGCATGGCCCAAGCAAAGGGTCATGAGTCATTTATCTATCAAAGTACCCACATTTCCTGAAAGCAACATCATGTGAGGACCGTTTGCTCTGCTGTCACTCACAATTCCACGCCCGTCTCAATCGAAGCCACGCCCTCCCACGGCAAAAGTTTGAAACTGAAAAAATAAGATCTGAAAGTGAAAAAAAGATCTGAAGGTGAAAAAAAGAAATATGAAACCAAAAAGATAAGATGTGATTCTGACAAATTTAATCCAACTGATAAAAATGACACATCATGTTAAAATATATTTCAGAGTAAAAAAAAATGAAAATAAATTATTTGATCAAAATAATTACAGAGCTGAATCAAAAGTATATTTAAACTGAAAAATATATATCTTACACTTATTTTTATTTTAATAATACTTTTTTAAATGATTAGAAAATTCAAGAACAAACATTGAATTTCAGTTTCAAAATTTATTTTTTCAATCTTATTTTTTATTTATTTATTTTTCAGATTACAAAATTTTTGGCCTGGATTTAGCTCCATAGTTATGAAGGTATCTGGTCAACTCGTAGCATACCAACTCATACAGTCACTAAGATTTTGTTACATCCACTGTGGGTTTGATTTGTTTCATTAATGTCGATTCATGCCATTAATTTATTTTAAAGTCAGTTAGCGTAATAGCATGCTAACGCTTGTTTAGTGTGGCGTTATCCTGCGCGGCAAACAGCGTTTTGGTTACACTTGCTGATTGAGTCACAAGCAGTAACTCGCTCAAATCACAAACTATTTTTCAACACAGCACAACGTATTCCATGTCTGCGCAAACAAGGACTGTCCACGACAGGGGTCAGACATGTACGAGGTCTATTAGAAAAGTATCCGGCCTTATTATTTTTTTCAAAAACCATATGGATTTGAATCACCTGTGATTACATCAGACATGCTTGAACCCTCGTGGGCATGCGAGAGTTTTTTCATGCCTGTCGGTTACGTCATTCGCCTGTGGGCAGTCTTTGAGTGAGGAGTCGCCCACCCTCTCATCGATTTTTTCATTGTTTAGGAATGGCTCAGAGACTGCTGCTTTGTTAGATCAAAATTTTTTCAAAAACTGTAAGGCACAACTGAGTGGACACCATTCGATAAATTCAGCTGGTTTTCGGTAAAAATTTTAATGGCTGATGAGAGATTTTGGTGTGTAAGTGTCGCTTTAAGGACGGCCCATGGCGCCTGACGGCGATCTGCGCTCCGAGGCGTCGTCGTCTCGCTGTTTCAAGCTGAAAACTTCTACATTTCAGGCTCTGTTCACCCAGGTCGTCGTCAGAGAACAGAGAAGTTTCAGAAGAGGTCGGCATGATGAGTTTACAGTTTTACATTCCACTGTTAAAGGAGATTTTGTAATGAAAGAACGTGTGGGCAGATTCGCATGTCGGGCCGGACCCGACCGCGGGGGGTCGCGGCAGTAAAACACCTCCATTGGAAACCTTAACGGACAAGTTGGAACATGCCCAGCTGCTAAACAATTTCTCAGATACTCACTTGTTGAAAGCCATCAAAAGCCGCCTGAATTTTACAAATGGTTTTCAACACGGAGGTGTTTTTCCTGTCGCGGCGCAGACGGATTTGCGGCGTCGTCACGGAACCGACTCGGCGAATTTGCCCGCACGTTCTTTCATTACAAAATCTCCTTTAACAGTGGAATGTCCGCATAAACTCCTCATGCTGACTTCTTCTGAAACTTCTCTGTTCTCTGACAACGTCCTGGGTGAACAGAGCCTTAAATTAGGATGTTTTCAGCTCGAAACAGCCAGACGGACGCCACCTCCGACCGCGCCGCGCCAATCCGCTTTGTGAGCTGTTCTTAAAGCGAAAGAAACTCCACAATCTCTCATCAGCCGTTAAACTTTTCACTGAGAACCAGCTGAATTTCTCGAATAGTGTCCACTCGGATATCCCTCACAGATCATGAAAAAATTTTGATAAAGCAACGCGCGCCGTCTCCAGCAGCGTCTCAGACAAAGGATTTCAGCCGAGAGGGCTGGACCAGTGCTCACTCAAAGCCTGCCCACAGGCAGATGACGTCACCGACACACGTGAAAAAACTCACGCATGCGCACGAGGGTTCAAGCATGTCTGGTGTAATCGCACGTGATTCAAATCCATATAGGTTTGTTTTTTTATAAAACTGCCGGTTAGTTTTCTAATAAACCTCGTACAGCAGTTTTTTCACTTTTATTTACATTTTCCAGAGCTGCCAGCTAACTCTTAGCACTGTGCGCTACGGCTTGACCAAGGTGCTACGAGTTGGCTATAAACTCTTATGAAAAATAGAACACGATGCATTTATGACATTACTTCTTGTCTGTTACCTGGAATTAGGGGAATTCGTTTTCCTGATGCCTTCAGGACAACCTGTAGATTCAGGGCCTTTACGTTTTCAGCACCATTCTGTTCTTCTTGCAGTATGATACACACTTCATCTTGCCTCACTAACCAGTCCATCTTCCTACCCAGGTAGCTGAGACCACAAATGCAAAGCTCAGAAACATCACTGGGAAGAAGTGGAGAAAAGGCCAGACAATCCCTCTGGACTCTATAGAATGATATAAAAAAAAAAAAAAAAAACAGACTGAAGCTGTATATCACTTTTTAAATATAAATTTGGAACATATTTTTTATGCTGACCTGAAGCCAGTATAACCAAACAGCACAGCTTGCAGGAATCCTCCCATACCCGTGAGAAAGTTGACCACACCAGAACCATCTGATGATTCACTCCACACCTGAGGAAAAGTAATTACACATAGACTGGATGTACAGTTAAGAGAAATGTTTTGGTGTTACACTGGTGCATGGGCGAGAGAAACCACCTGGAAGGGTCCCTGAATGTGGTTGAAGCACTTCTGCAGTAAATGTTGAGCTTTATCAGCCTCCCCATGCTCCAGCCAGCCTATTGCAAACATGGCCTTACAAGAGACACACAAATATAAATATTAGTCCAAGAAGAACTAATGTGGTGCCTGTAAAGCTCTGTTCTGGAATATACGAGGTTTATTAGAAAACTAACCGGCAGTTTTATAAAAAAAAAAAAAAAATAAACTATATGGATTTGAATCACGTGCGATTACACCAGACATGCTTGAACCCTCGTGCGCATGCGTGAGTTTTTTCACGCGTGTCGGTGACGTCATCCGCCTGTGGGCAGGCTTTGAGTGAGCACTGGTCCAGCCCTCTCGGCTGAAATCCTTTGTCTGAGACGCTGCTGGAGACGGCGCGCGTTGCTTTATCAAAATTTTTTCATGACCTGTGAGGGATATCCGAGTGGACACTATTCGAGAAATTCAGCTGGTTCTCGGTGAAAAGTTTAACGGCTGATGAGAGATTGTGGAGTTTCTTTCGCTTTAAGGACAGCTCACAAAGCGGATCGGCGCAGCGCGGTCGGAGGTGGCGTCCGTCTGGCTGTTTCGAGCTGAAAACATCCTAATTTAAGGCTCTGTTCACCCAGGTCGTCGTCAGAGAACAGAGAAGTTTCAGAAGAAGTCGGCATGAGGAGTTTATGCGGACATTCCACTGTTAAAGGAGATTTTGTAATGAAAGAAAGTGCGGGCAAATTCGCCGAGTCGGTTCCGTGACGACGACGCAAATCCGTCTGCGCCGCGACAGGAAAAACACCTCCGTGTTGAAATCCATTTGTAAAATTCAGGCGGCTTTTGATGGCTTTCAACAAGTGAGTATCTGAGAAATTGTTTAACAGCTGGGCATGTTCCAGCTTGCCCGTTAAGGTTTCCAAAGGAGGTGTTTTTCCTGTCGTGACCCCCCGTGGTCGGGTCTGGCCCGACATGCGAATCTGCCCACACGTTCTTTCATTACAAAATCTCCTTTAACAGTGGAATGTAAAACTGTAAACTCCTCATGCCGACCTCTTCTGAAACTTCTCTGTTCTCTGACGACGACCTGGGTGAACAGAGCCTGAAATGTGGAAGTTTTCAGCTTGAAACAGCGAGACTACGACGCCTCGGAGTGCAGATCGCCGTCAGGCACCATGGACCGTCCTTAAAGCGACACTTACACACCAAAATCTCTCATCAGCCGTTAAAATTTTTACCAAAAACCAGCTGAATTTATCAAATGGTGTCCACTCAGTTGTGCCTTACAGCTTTTGAAAAAATTTTGATCTAACAAAGCAGCAGTCTCTGAGCCATTCCTAAACAATGAAAAAATCGACGAGAGGGTGGGCCACTCCTCACTCAAAGACTGCCCACAGGCGAATGACGTAACCGACAGGCATGAAAAAACTCTCGCATGCCCACGAGGGTTCAAGCATGTCTGATGTAATCACACGTGATTCAAATCCATATGGTTTTTGAAAAAAATAATAAGGTCAGATACTTTTCTAATAGACCTCGTATTACAACAAAAATCAGTGGTCATTTGCTTTACAGACAAATAAAATGTTAAAAAAAAATACAATAATCATGTAATGGAATTGAATACGTTTTCAATTTGGGTCAAATAGGGGACTTTGGTTAAGTTGTGGAGAAAGTGGGTAAGATATATAAAGCCTTTACGAACAGACTTTGTGGAGGTCACTCATGTATAGTATACAAATAATGAATGTTTATGAGTTCAATGGTATGAATATTTCATGAGGTGGAAGATGGAACATTCCACCTTTCACTGAATTAAATATTCATTCCATTGAAAGAATTAAAAAAAAATTCATCATTTGTTTTATATAACAACTAAAATAGATCCTTGGCATTTGAAATTTTATTAATTTAGAATTTCAATTCAATTTCAATTTTCAAGATACAGTGAGGAAAATAAGTATTTGAACACCCTGCGATTTTGCAAGTTCTCCCACTTAGAAATCACGGAGGGGTCTGAAATTTTCATCTTAGGTGCATGTCCACTGTGAGAGACATAATCTAAAAAAAAGTCCAGAAATCACAATGTATGATTGTATGATGTACGATTTTTTAATAATTTATTTGTATGTTACTGCTGTAAATAAGTATTTGAACACCTGTGAAAATCAATGTTAATATTTGGTACAGTAGCCTTTGTTTGCAATTACAGAGGTCAAACGCTTCCTGTAGTTCTTGACCAAGTTTTCACACACTACAGCAGGGATTTTGGTCCACTCCTCCATACAGATCTTCTCCAAATCTTTCAGGTTTGGAGTTTCAGCTCCCTCCAAAGATTTTCTGTTGAGTTCAGGTCTGGAGACTGGCCAGGCCACTCCAGGACCTTGAAATGCTTCTTACGGAGCCCCTCCTTAGTTGCCCTGACTGTGTGTTTGGGGTCATTGTCATGCTGGAAGACCCAACCATGACCCATCTTCAATGCTCTTACTGAGGGACGGAGGTTGTTTGCCAAAATCCCGCAATACATGACTCCATCCATCCTCCCTTCAATACGGTGCAGTCCTCCTGTCCCCTTTGCAGAAGAGCACCCCCAGAATATGATGTTTCCACCCCCATGCTTCACAGTTGGGATGGTTTTCTTGGGATTGTTCTCATCCTCTAGACATGGTAAGTGGAGTTGATTCCAAAAAGCTCTATTTTGGTCTCATCTGACCACATGACCTTCTCCCATGCCTCCTCTGGATCATCCAGATGGTCACTGGAGAACTTCAAACGGGTCTGTACATGTGCTGGCTTGAGCAGGGGGACCTTGCTGCCCTGCAGGATTTTAAACCATGACAGCATCATGTGTTACTAATGTAATCTTTGTGACTGTGGTCCCAGCTCTCTTCAGGTCATTCACCAGGTCCTCCTGTGTAGTTCTGAGCTTTCTCAGAATCATCCTTACCCCACAAAGTGAGAGCTTGCATGGAATCCCAGACTGAGAGAGATTGACAGTCATCTTGTGTTTCTTCCACTTTCTAATAAATAATCATAACAGTTGTCTTCTACCAAGCTGCTTGCCTGTTGTCCTGTAGTCCATCCCACCCTTGTGCAGGTCTACAGTTTTATCCCTGGTGTCCTTAGACAGCTCTTTGGTCTTGGCTATGCTGGACAGGTTGGAGTGTGATTGATTGAGTGTGTGAACAGGGGTCTTTTATACAGGTAACAAGTTCAAACAGGTGCAATTAATACAGGTAAAGAGTGCAGAATAAGAGGGCTTCTTAAAGAAAAATTAACAGGTCTGTGTGAGCCAGAATTCTTGCTGGTTGTTAGGTGTTCGAATAGTTATTTGCAGCAGTAACATACAAATAGATTATTAAAAAATCATACATTGTGATTTCCGGATTTTTTTTTATTTTTATTTTTTTAGATTATGTCTCTCACAGTGGACATGCACCTAAGATGAAAATTTCAGACCCCTCTATGATTTCTAAGTGGGAGAACCTGCAAAACTGCAGGGTGTTCAAATACTTATTTTCCTCACTGTATTTTCAATTATATAGCGCCAAATCACAACAAAGTTGCCTCAAGGCGCTTCACACAAGTAAGGTCTAACCTTTAACCCCTTTTCTGTTTATAAACAACAGAAAAGGCACTTACATTTTGGTTTTCCACTAGTGCTTATTAGTGCTGAGTGGATCATTGTCATTTGATCGGTGCTTTGTATGTCACGTGACATGCATTATTTGTCCCATTTGTGTTGCATTGCATTTAGAGTGCAATTTGGTTCCATTTCGAGTGCAAATTTGGTCCCATACGTTTGGTACCATTGCAGTCTGCACGTGCACACACACACACACACACACACACGCATATAATATTTAATTCGGTGAAAGCTGGAACATACCATTCAACTCGGCTTTGCTTCATTGAATGGTATGTTCCAGCTTTCACCTCATAAAATATTTGTACCATTGAACTCAAACATCTATTATTTGTACACAGTCCAACACCAACGATAAATTGGAGTCCAAAATTGCGACGATGTAGTCTGTGATGCCATGCACTGACTTCGTGTACTTCCAAAAAAAAAAAAAGGAAAAAAAAAATCAGGTCAGAAATTTGTCCAGCTTTTCATCCTAACAGCTCTTCATGCCCCCAGATGGCTTACAGCATAGTGGATTTTTGTGTGTGTGTGTGTTAGAAGAATTAGCAGCGTCAATTAGCTCCTTCAAATTGTCGTCCGCCAGCAAGACAAACTCCACTATGTTTAGCTAAACGCCACCCCAGGTAGTGTGAGTACGCGTGGTGGTCAGGGTGTGCAATAGCACATTTCATATAGCACCAAAAGGATTCCCTCAGCTGTTATCTAAAAATTATTAGCGTAAAATTCTCAATCCCTTTTTGGTTTTGTGGTAAACCATTATTATTATTATTATTATTATTATTATTATTATTATTATTATTATTGTTGTTTAGGATTTACTGTGCACATTGTTTATCTCTCCGTATTTGTTCAGTGTTTTTTTTATAAAAAGGAAAGGGGGGAAAAAAGAGTTACTGAATGATATGGTTGCACCATTATACTTGGTGTTGTTTTTCCACTTTTTGAAAAGAAAGAATTAAAAAAATATACAATAATCATTATATTTACGATGCAGTCAACAACATAAATTCTGTGTCATCCATAAGGTGAGCGACTTTACCCAAGTCATGGCTGGACCAAGGGGATCTGTAACTGCCTCATATACTTCAAGGTCATTTCTTCTGACCTCAGGGGACATTGGCAGCCCAAGTGGATAGCCAAGCATCACTGTGTCTGCCTGCTTCACTGGCTGACCTGCAAGATAAGCAAAATATTAAGTTTCTTTGGCTGCTCCCTTGTTTTCACTCCGGTTCGCTGCAGCAGATCCAAGATGGATCTGCATGTTGATTTGGTGTCAGTTCTATACGGGATGCCTTTCCTGATGCAACTCCATATTACATGGAGAGTGGGCAGGGGTGGATTTTGAACCAGGAACCTTCCACACTGGAAACAAGCACAGTTACCCACTTGGTCACCATCCCTTGCAAGAACAGCTCATCTATTCCCCAGGGGGTACATATCGTGTCTACCCTGTATTGTTAATTAGTTATCATGTTCACAAGAAATATAAAACTTTATCATCATCTATATTCAATACATTCACGTCCCAACAGCCAGGGGCTGTGAGCATGGACCGGGCCGCCGGGCCACCCGCCCTCGACCGCCACCCAATTCTCTCTGCACCCGACCCCCATGGCCCCTCTGCAGGTGGTGAACCCACAGGAGGGCGGGCCCACGTCGCTCTTTCAGGCTGAGCCCGGCCGGGCCCCATGGGCTAAGGCCCGACCACCAGGCGCTCGCACACAAGCCCCAACCCCAGGCCTGGTTTCAGGGTGGGGCCCCGGCTCCGCCATACCAGGCAACGTCTCGGTCCTTGATTTTTTTACTGGTCATGGAGGACCACTCGGGTGTCACTCGGGAGGAGCTCGGAGACGAGCCGCTGCTCCTCCACGTCGAAAGAAGTCATTTGAGGTGGCTCGGGCATCTTTTCCGGATGCCCCCTGGACGCCTCGCTGGAGAGGTGTTCCGGGCACGTCCCATTGAGAGGAGGCCCCGGGGAAGACCCAGGACACACTGGAGGGACTACATCTCTCGGCTGGCTTGGGAACGAGTTGGGGGAGGTGTGTGTGGATCGGGAGGTCTGGGCGGCTTTGCTTGAGCTGCTGCCCCTGCGATCCGACTCCGGATAAAGCAGAAGAAAATGGATGGATGGATGGATATATTCAATACAGGCACCAAACAACCCTTACATATAATCAGTTCATCGACTCCCCAAGAAGTATCTGTAGTGTAAGTATCAAGTGTGTGTAATGTTATTAAGTTATCATGGTCAAGAGAGTGCATCAATACACACATACTACACACTGACAGATACACATATGGACAAACAGGCATGGTGACATAATTTCCCATATGTTATACGAGGTCTGTTAGAAAAGTAACGGACCTATTTATTTTTTTCAAAAACTATATGGATTTGATTTATATGTTTTTACGTCAGCCAAGCTTGAACCTTCATGCGCATGCGTGAGTTTTTCCACGCCTGTCGGTTGCGTCATTCGCCTGTGGGCAGGCTTTGAGTGAGCACTGCTCCACCCCTCTCGTCGTTTCATTGCAAGGAAATGGCGGAATGATTTGGACTTTTTTCCATCAGAATTTTTTCAGAAACTGTTAGAGACAGGCAGCTGGAAACCATACGAAAAATGTATCTGGCTTTCGGTGAAAATTTTACAGGCTTCACAGAGAATAAGGAGTGTTACTACAGCTTTAAGGACGGCCCACAATGGCGCACAGCACGCCGTACTCCGAGCCGCCATCGAGAGGCAGAAACCACCACATCATTTCTAAACGGATGGCTGTGTGGAGCCGGGACCGTCGTGTGCAATTTCTCTGGTTATCACAAGAGCTGGACATCAGCCATTTTCCGGCAGATTTCACTTTTAACAAGAGATTTTGTCATGGAAAGCCGCGCGGAGGCTTCGCGCGTCACGACCGATTCGCTGATGAAGCGAGACAAAGGAACACCTCCGTTTCGGAGTGTCAGAGGACAAGTTGGGACAAGCCCAGCTCTCCACAATTTCTCTTATACACTCGACTGGTAAGCACTGAAAGCCGAGATAGGCATGTCCCAACCTGTCCTAAACGGAGGTGTTCCTTTGTCTCGCTTCATCAGCGAATCGGTCGTGACGCGCAAAGCCTCCGCGCGAAGCCTCCGCGCGGCTTTCCATGACAAAATCTCTTGTTAAAAGTGAAATCTGCCGGAAAATGGCTGATGTCCAGCTCTTGTGATAACCAGAGAAATTGCACACGACGGTCCCGGCTCCACACAGCCATCCGTTTAGAAATGATGTGATGGTTTCTGCCTCTCGATGGCGGCTCGGAGCGCAGTGCGCCGTGTGCCATTGTGGGCCGTCCTTAAAGCTGTAGTAACACTCCTTATTCTCTGTGAAGCCCGTAAAATTTTCACCGAAAGCCAGATAAATTTTTCGAATGGTTGCCAGCTGCCTGTCTCTAACAGTTTCTGAAAAAATTCTGATGGAAAAAAAAAGCCCAAATCATTCCGCCATTTCCTCGCAATGAAACAACGACAAGAGCGGTGGAGCAGTGCTCACTCAAAGCCTGCCCACAGGCGAATGATGCAACCGACAGGCATGGAAAAACTCACGCATGCGCACAAAGGTTCAAGCTTGGCTGACGTAAAAACATATGAATCAAATCCATATAGTTTTTGAAAAAAATAAAACGGTCCGTTACTTTTCTAACAGACCTCGTATGTATAGTGGTGGGACATAAAAATGATGTCATGTTATGTACAGTTGACGTTCTTCTATCGGCATACGTCAGAAAAGTACAAAAATATACCTTTGACATAGCCATCATACTCAGGGTGATACTGGGCTTCATCGTCAAAAGGTATTTTGATGTGCGCAGCCACTTCTTGCCATTCCTTTGGTGCAGGATACTGGAGGAGATCAGCTAACTCCTCAGCAAACTGGAGACTGGCAGATGACAAACTGTATTATTAATATTTGCAAATTAATAAATGTTCCAGGAACACGTTCATATGCTTGTACCTGAGTTTGGCCACTGTGTTTGTATACACAGAATTGTTGACACTGTTGTGATACTCATCAGGTGGAATCACATCTGAATAGTTAAAAGGGAAATGCTTAACAGTAATACTTTATATGCAGATACTTCAAGGTTACAAAAATCAGTAGCACAGTATAACTATGCCTCATAACCATTGTTTCCACAGTTACTTTGAAAGTTACTGTATTAGTTCAATTTTACAGTTACTTTATACAGTTATTTCATTAGCAGCTATGGACAACGTGTTGGCAGCCGCTGAATGTAAGTAATAAAGTAACTAGTAATCTAACTTGGTTATTTTTAAGATTGAGTACTCAGCAAAGTAACTATTATAACCATAATTCCGATGAACTTGGGACGTTGCGTGAAATGTAAATAAAAACAGAATACAATGATTTGCAAATCCTCTTCAACCTATATTTATTTTAATACACCACAAAGACAAGATATTTAATGTTCAAACTGATAGACTTTTTTGTTTTTGTGCAAATATTTGCTCATTTTGAAAGGGATACCTGCAACACATTTCAAAAAAGCTGGGACAGTGGCAACAACACCTGTTTGGAACATTCCAGAGATGAACAGGTTAATTGGAAACAGGTGAGTGTCATGATTGGGTATAAAAGGAACATCCCCAAAAGGCTCAGCCATTCACAAGCAAAGATGGGGCGAGGATCACCACTTTGTGAACAACTGTGTGAAAAAAATAGTCCAACAGTTTGAGAACAATGTTTCTCAATGTTCAATTGCAAGGAATTTCGGGATTCCATCATCTACAGTCCATAATATAATCAGAAGATTCAGAGAATCTGGAGAACTTTCTACACTTAAGCAGCAAGGCCAAAAACCAACACTGAATGCCCGTGACCTTCAATCCCTCAGGCGGCACTGCATTAAAAACTGACATCATGGGTGGGAACTGAGGACACTAATTGTTGAAGCTTTGTAGGTGGAATTCTTTCCCATTTTTTCTTGATGTGCGACTTCAGTTGTTCAACAGTCCGGGGTCTTCGTTGTCGTATTTTGCACTTCATAATGCACCACACATTTTCAGTGGGCAACAGGCCTGGACTGCGGGCAGGCCAGTCTAGTACCCGCACTCTTTACTACGTAGCCACAGTGTTGTAACACGTGCAGAATGTGGCTTGGCATTTGTCTTGCTGAAATAAGCAGGGACGGCCCTGAAAAAGACGTTGCTTGGATGGCAGCATGTGTTGCTCCAAAACCTGGATGTACCTTTCAGCATTGATGGTGCATCACAGATGTGTAAGTTGCCCATGCCATGGGGACTAACACAACCCCATACCATCACAGATGATGCTGGCTTTGAACTTTGCGCTGGTAACAATCTGGATGGTCTGTTTCCTCTTTTGTCCTTATCAGACCACATCACACTTTTCCACTTTGCATCTGTCCATTTCAAATGAGCTTGGCCCAGAGAAGGCGGTGGCGTTTCTGGATGTTGTTGATGTATGGCATTCACTTTGCATGGTAGAGTTTTAACTTGCACTTGTAGATGTAGCAACAAACTGTGTTAACTGACAATGGTTTTCTGAAGTATTCCTGAGCCCACGCGGTAAGGGCCTTTACACAATGATGTCAGTTTTTAATGTGGTGCCGCATGAGGGATCGAAGGTGACGGGCATTCAATGTTGGTTTTTGGCCTTGCCGCTTAAGTGTAGAACGTTCTCCAGATTCTCTGAATCTTCTGATTATATTATGGACTGTAGATGATGGAATCCCTAAATTCCTTGCAATTGAATGTTGAGAAACATTGTTCTCAAACTGTTGGACTATTTTTTTCACACAGTTGTTCACAAAGTGGTGATCCTTGCCCCATCTTTGCTTGTGAACGGCTGAGCCTTTTGGGGATGCTCCTTTTATACCCAATCATGACACTCACAGTGGTGGGCACAGATAACCAAAAAATATACTTCAATAACAGATAATCAGATAACTGAAAAGTTATATTTGATAAAGCTAAAACAAACTACCCAAAAATGTATCAGAAGTTACAGATAACCGATAAATTCCAGTATTGTCTCCGGTACACTTGCAACTACTAACAAGCTGACTTTGAGTTTTAACACCACGATCGCTTCTGGAAGCATCAAAGGTGATGACAGACCCAAACAATGAGTCAGTACTTCTGTCTTTGAGCATCCTGCTCCCTCTTGGAAGCTCCTGTTGACTACATGGCTTCCAACACAAAAGCAAGCTGAGAGGAGCCACAAAGCTCAACTCTCTACTCAATCACAATGCTGCCATCAGGCAGAGGTCTTGGAAGATAAAGCAGTGCTGAGTTATGGTTTGGTGTATAAATAAAATGAATATTGATAGAATAACTCCATTAATGTCAATTCTGTCATTTGTGCAAAGTTAAGATATAACATATCTTTTAATGTTGAATAATGCACTAATTCTGAAGTTCTGTAACAAACACAGACAGATGGCATTCTGGGTAAAATGTGCCTCCGCTAACACTAATTGGTTGATTCATTCTATATAAACCAACATGTTAATGTCAGGTGTGTCATGTGTTGATGTTTACAGATAAATGTGCTTTTGTAAAATATGCCATTTTTTATTTGTAAAAAAAAGGCATTTTCAAAAAAAAAAAAAAAAAGCCAAGTTGTAATTAGATAACTGTCTGATATAACCGGTGTCAAAATAAATAGAACCCTGCCATGATCTACTGGTGCCAGTGTGAGTTTTGGCCCTTTTTCAGCTGATTTTTCATTCGTGCGAGAATTTTTTGGATCGCACTGTTTCAGGTTAATCGTGCATCCTGCATCGTTTAGTATACATGGAGTAATGAGCTGTGTTTAACATCTCATGACCACCTCCTGATCGCTAATCGTATGGTCAGATGAAAATCAAACCTGTTTGATATTCTGGTCGGCCGTCGTGAGGGTATCCCGCTGCTGAAGCGCTACAAGCGTCCAAGCTCTCGCACTGTGCCTGTGCAAACACTGCAGACCTGTCTTGTAATGTTTTTTGTTTTTTGTTGTTCTTTTTTTTTTTCAACTTTGATGTCTCCCATCAAGAGTTTTTGTAAATTAAGTTTGAAAAAAAGCTTCTGTTTACATTTTGCTTCTGGAAACACGAGTCTGACGTGTGGTTTTTGAACGTACAGTGGGCCTCATGTATCAATGTTGCGCACTTGTGGCGTAAATTTACAGCGTAAACTTGAAATACACCAAAGTTGCCGTGACATGTATCAAGTAGTGCCCATTTCTGGCATACGCCTGATGTGATCTTGATAAATGCGGCGGCTGGAAACGATCGTAATTATAATAAACACGCCCATAAATATTCAGACTCCGCTTCAGACACACCCTCATTTTACGACATGGAAGCCGGGAGACGGCAATGAAAAAGAACTCCACCAATCACGACGCTTGCCAATAGAGCGTCAAAAGTGTCCGTCGTATCAATTGTTTTGTAGTATATAATCAATAAAGTGTTACAGTGGTCCCTCATTAATCGCAGGAGTTACGTTCTAAAAAATAGCCTGAAATACGCAAAACCGCGACGTAGTCAGCATTATTTTTTACAATTATTATAGACGTTTCAAAGCTGTAAAACCCCTCACTACACAGTTTATACACTTTCTCAATCAGGCATGAACATTTTCTCACTTTTCTCTCGTGTGTAAACACTCTCAAAGTTCAAACCTTAGTAGAAAAATAATACCAAACTGTTTTCAGGCCCAAACATTTGTTTGAGAAATAAAAATAGAACGTTTTCCTATAAATAATTATGATGGCATTTAGAACTAACAAATTAATTTTAACGATCAACGAACGAGGTCGGACACATAAGAAATTATTAATAGTGACTGACCAGTATTTCACAGATCGGGCCTCTGCGTCCTGGCGCTGCGCCTTTCCCCACTCACATCTCGCTGCAGCAGGTGTGTGTTTCCGTGTGACAAACACAGTTATGAGTAGCTGTTGGCGCTCTTTTCTCTTCTGGGCAACCAGATTCTTATAAACAGATACGCAGAACACAGAACACTGTAAAAAAAAAAAAAAGGCATGCAAAATTGGACTAAATACTCCGCGAGACTCCGAGGCCACGACAGGTGAATGGCGTTATAGCGAGGGACCACTGTATTCTCTTTGCACATGTCAATAATTCTTGACATGTGGATATTTGCTCGCTCAATTAATAAGACACGCCTAATCTGTCAGATTTCTTTATTTTTTAAATGTATTTCTGTATTTATTTTATTGTGACAACCGAATGGAGACGACAAAACCTGGTTGCAGCACGGGCGAATTAAGGGAATGACGAAACTACAGTTGTTATTATCAATTTCATAGTCTAAAACGATCACACCACATGAAGTTAAGCTCAGCGCTGCTCTGGCTCCAGGCTCGAAGTCTGGAGAAAAAGGCGAGCAGCGCTGTCTTTGCAGTCAGCGCTGTGACCACGGATCGTGCTCCATAACAATCCCGCAAAGGCAGGATTTGTATTGATTATTATGTAGTATAATCAGGAAAGTGTTATTTATGTAACATATGCATTGATTTGTATAATGGCACTGTTTATCATGTTGATCATCTTCATTTTTATGTGGATTCCCGCGCTGGTTCATTTTGGTGTATAATTTATGCCACCTCTCGACCTGGTGTATATTTTCAGCGCAGCGTACGCCAACAACCACATTGATAAATGCCAAGTAGCACAGCCGTTTTGGCGTACACCCCATATACGCTCAAATATCGCCGTACGCAACGTTGATACATGAGGCCCAATGTGTGTGAGAAAATAAATTGGGCGCTCTGAACTTTTACACCATGCGGTTCTGTCATACAGTTTGAGCTGGAACCGAGTACAGCGATTGAAAATATCAGCCCAGCTTCAGGGCGAATACTGTCATGAACACTACTGGCCAGTAGATGGCAGTAGAGACCTTGAAAACTTGCCAAAACAAAATTCCAGATAATCTGTGTTGCTACGTTTAAGATGCGTGGAATTTAATAAACACAAACACAACAACGTCTATAAACCCAGAGAATGTATTCACAAGAGTTTTAGGCCCTAGAGTTTAATGCTGTCGTCTGTGGAGCCTGATCAGAGTGTCTCAAATCCATTTCTCATGTCGTGAACATACTGAGATTACCCTATCCTACCCACAATGCACCTGGACACAGCATGTCCACACTAAAACCTTAAAAATTAGCGCATTACTTTAAAACTAAAACATATATCTGATATTTTCACTTTATAAAACTTCAGACGTGACATTAATTTAAATAACTTGTCTGAAATTAGACTGGTTAAAATTTGAGCCATAAGTTAAAAATGTATGCCTCTGGATGACTTGGGTGATATTGCCCGCTTATCAATATGGGGTTAAAAGAAATTAGTTTGTTTTTCTTTTTTTTTTTTTGGTGACCAGTTCTCCTTTGACTGCAGAGGATAGAGCGGTTTCTTCTAGAAATAGCTCTCTTATGTTTGCGGAGGGTAGGACTACATATCTGCTACAAAACTTTTAACAGGTAGGTGCTCAACTGATTTTACGTTTTATAAGTGTTTGTAGCTCTTCAGTTTTGTTTACCACGTTAACAGTCTAAAAATTATCAGACAAAAATTTATCGGAAGATAATTAGTCCGATAATGGTTTTCAAAGTTATCTGAAAAGATAATCCGTAGAAGAGAAAAGCAGCTGGTGCAACAGAAGTAGGTGCTGAAAAATTTATTAAGGTACTGAAATTTTTCAGCACCTACTTCTGTGTGATACCAGCTGCTTTTCTCTTCTACAAATCAGTCCTACCTGGTTGCACTGGATTTTTTTGTGCTGTACAGAAGCATGGAGAACTCTCTCTTTTTGTTCATTAAATTTCTTGTCTCTGTGGTGTATTCAATGGAATATAGGTTGAAGAGGATTTGCAAATCATTGTATTCTGTTTTTATTTATATTTCACACAACGTCCCAACTTCATTGGAATTGGGGTTGTAGATATGAATATTTCAAGTTCCAAATTGTCTGGAAGGCAGTATAAGAATCACCATTTTACTTTTTTAAAGAAATCCTTTCATAAGATAATGGTATTTTCTAGATAAGTCAGGTGTCTACAATTATGATTTTGCAGCTATTTTACATAGAGGCTGAAATCTGAGCACCAACTTCATGAATTAACTTTTTTCCACTTCAGGTGTAATTATTGCCTTTTAAAACTAGCATAAATAATAATGGTGGGTCTTTACCCAAGATGTGATAGCTCTGCTCCTCAGGGTTCCAGGTTGTTCTGGATACCCAGTAATCTGCCACACCCCAAACCACCTCGCTGCCCTTTCCCTCTGTGAACATGGACAGATCCTGCAACAGCAGCAACAAAAACACCATGAACACCAGATTGTAGGACGACAGTACAATGATGCCTGCAGGACATAAGGTCATACCTCAGTAAGGTAGAAATAATTTTGGAAGGCTAGGCTAACGTCTCCATTGATGTGAATCTCTTGTTGTCCATAAATATCTTTGGGACATACCTCCCTCCCTGACACTGCGCTCTCCCATGGGAACTTTAGTCCCTGCACAGAAAGAACATTTCCTTCGAAAGACTTGTATTTCAGTCTGAAAACAAAACACTTATTTTAAAAATGATAAATCTTGAGTATATAACAGATTATCATACCTTGTAGCCCTGCCTTTGGGCATTGTCTTTAGCACCATCTATAGTTCGCACCCTGTACTCCAGCACAGCACAAGCTAGTTTGGGGTAGAAAAGAGAAATCCCAGGATACATCCAAATGTCCTGTCACAAGAAAGAGGTGTTATGACATGAGACAAAGTAAAGCAGTTTAATATTTAAGGCACAGGTCTCACCTGGTCCCAGAACACATGGCCGAAGTAGTCCTGACTATCTCCACCATTTGACAGCCCACCTGGACTGACACCACAAAAATTGCTGGAGGAGTCATGTATAGAAGGAAAGACACTGAGGAGGTAGAACATACAACCAATCAATGCTTTGTTGAGGGTCTCTGACCCTACAAGCTCTATCGTGCTCTGTAGCCAAAGTTCTTTCCAGGCCTGTTCATGACAGGAACGTAGGTTACCAGTTGCCATCAGACACAGACCCTCATCAAAATTGGCCTTAGCAGAATCTATACTGTTGGCAACAACGAGAATAAAACCCCACTGAGCCTGACTCTGTTCTGGAAGAAGTGTCAGACTGGTTGGTATAAGGGTCCATATAAGGTGTACCATGGGACAGGAGCCCCCTGGGAATTCTGCAGTAGATGTCTGTCCTTGGATATGCCTGAAAGAGGGAGACTTTAGATGTTGTAACTCTTTGCCTATAGCCTGTTTTAGAGAATGCATAAAAATCTACAATCTGCAATCTACAGTTCATCCGGAAAGTATTCACAGTACTTCATTTTTTCCATATTTTATGTTACTGTCTTATTCCAAAAATGGAGTAAATTCATTTTTTCCCCTCAAAATTCTACTCACAACACCCCATAATGACAACATGAATAAACTTGTTTTTTTAATTTACATTTTTGCAAATTCATTTTTTAAAAAAACCTAAGAAATCACATATACATAGGTATTCACACCGTTTTTCTCAATGCTTTGTTGCTGCACCTTTGGCAGCAATAACAGCCTCAAGTTTTTTTTAATATGAAGCCACAAGCTTGGTGCACCTATCTTTGGGCAGTTTTGCCCATTCCTCTCTGAAGCACATCTCAAGCTCCATCAGGTTGGATGGGGAGCATCGGTGCACAGCCATTTTCAGATCTCTCCAGAGATGTTCAATGGGTCTGGGCTCTGGCTGGGCCACTCAAGGGCATTCACAGAGTTGTCCTAAAGCCACTCCTTTGATATCTTGGCTGTGGGCTTAGAGTCACTGTCCTGCTAAAAGATGACCCATCACCCCAGTCTGAAGTCAAGAGCGCTCTGGAGTAGGTTTTCATCCAGGATGTCTCTGTACATTGCTGCATTCATCATTCCCTCAATCCTGACTAGTCTTCCAGTTCCTTCCTACAGCCTCACAGCATGATGCTGCTACCATAGACTATATACGTAGACACCTCATGACGCTGCAATGTAATCCAGCATTGCCACCATATTGGATGGGTCTCTTCACAATAAGCTAGCACCAGAGTCAACCGGAGGCAAGAGTCAGCAAATATGCCAGTATTTTGTGCTGCTTACGGTTGCATAACCAGCGCAGTATAGAAACCAGATCGCGCGGTATTACCTTAGGTTACTACCGTAGGTGCCGATAGCTGTTGCTAATTCTCAAGTGCATTGCAAATACCTCTGCAGAAGAAGACGGTGCTCGCTGGTGCACGCGACGACGTTAGCATGACAAGTGAAACCGAATAGCCATTATTTTGGTAACTAACTTTGCTGGAGTTGATCTCTAAGCATTTAGCTTGCTAGCCAAATGTAAAGTTGGCCTTGAAAAAAATGTTCATCTTTTTAACAAAACCTGGTGAGCAAAGCAGAGGAAATTAAAGTGATGTCCTGTGTGTGTGTGTGTGTGTGTGTGTGTGTGTGTGTGTGTGTGTGTGTGTGTGTGTGTGTGTGTGTGTGTGTGTGTGTGTGTGTGTGTGTGTGTGAGTGAGTGAGAGAGAGAGAGAGAGAGAGAGAGAGAGAAATAAATTAAAATGAACAATCCAAACTTGTTTCTTTACTAAATTATAAAATGAATTGATTTATACATTTATCTATATGCAATTTTTTGTCTTTGTTAAAGAGCATAAGACAAAGTCTTTCAGCATGAAAGTACATATTTTTAGTGTGACAGCATCCTGTATCGTAACTGAATCTCTGCTGTTTCTAACAAACCAAACCGTGGCAAAATCGGGTCAAAATTCAAGGAGGTACAGATTATTGTAGTTGGGGATACAACTTCCGCAGTACAAATAAATGCACTTGGGGCGCAATAGGGACCTATCCAAGATGGCGGCTGCACTGATTCGTCAGCTCCAATAGGCAGTGGCAGTCTATGAGGCGTCTACGTATATAATGTCTGTGGCTGTCACCACCATGCTTCACTGTAGAGATAGTGCCTGGTTTCCTCCAAACATGACACCTGGCATTCACACCAAAGAGTGAAATCTTTGTCTCATCCGACCAAAGAATTTTGTTTCTCATGGTCTGAGAGTCCTTCAGGTGTCTTTTGGCAAACAACAGATGGGCTACCATGTGCCTTTTACTAAGGAGTGGCTTCCGTCTGGCCACTTTAAGATACAGACCTGATTGGTGGATTGCTGCAGAGATGGTTGTCCTTCTGGAAGGTTCTCCTCTCTTCACAGAGGAATGCTGGAGCTCTGACAGAGGGACCATCGGGTTCTTGGTCACCTCTCTGACTGAGGCCCTTCCAATCGCTCAGTTTAGACAGACAGATAGCTCTAGGAAGGGTCCTGGTGGATCCGAATGTCTGGATGCCACTGTGCTCACTGGAACCTTCCAAGCAGGAGAAATGTTTCTGTACCCTTCCCCACATTTATGCCTCGTGACAATCCTGTCTCTGAGGTCTACAGACAATTCCTTTGACTTCATTCTTGGTTTATGCTATGTCATGCACTGTCAACTGTGGGATCTTATATGTAGACAGGTGTGTGTGCCTTTCCAAATCATGTCCAATCAACTGAATTTACCTCAGGTGGACTCCAGTTAAGCTGTGGAAACATGATCAGTGGAAAGAGGATGCACCTGAGCTCAATTTTGACCTTCACGGCAAAGGCTGTGAATACTTATGTAGCGGCTACACTCTGCGTTGTGTTGTTATGACTCCACCTCGGGACGCAAACTCACAATCCTCAGACGGAAGTCAGACTCTCTAACCAGAAGGCTAAAACCCAGGGCTCCAGCTCTTGTGACCAGAGAATCCTTTTGAGCTGTTGGGAGTGAGGTTTACTAACTACATATGTACAGCGACACCTGCTGGCCTCCGTTACACTTATGTACATGTGATTTCTTTTTCTTTTTTTAAATAAATAAATTTGCAAAAATCTTTTAAAAAATGTCACACTGTCATTGTGGGGTATTGTGTGTAGACCACACACAATAGCCCACAATATTCCAAAATGGATTTCATCCATTTTGGAATAAGGCTGTAACATAACAAAATGTGGAAAAAGTGAAGCCCTGTGAATACTTTCCAGATGCACTGTACATGTTTTTTTGAACCTCACCTTCCTCCTTTGTAATCTGGAGCAGACTGAAAAGCAATGTCTTTACTCTGAGGTGTGAAAGAACTGATCAGCTTTACGGTGATCGGCTCATCTGACTTGATTTGCCGCACCAATAGAATCTCCATCACCATCAAGTTGGAATTGCGTCGATGCGCATACCAAGACTGTGAGGCAGTTACTTGAGCTGTCATCTGACTATGAGTAAAAACACCTGGATGAGGAGATGCAGAAGTTAGCAATGATGGTCCTTCATCGGAGAAATGAGATAAACATTTATCACCACCAAACAAACAAACAAACAAAAAAGTGCCAATCTACCTGAGCGGGTGTCCAAGGTGTACATGTGTTGTGAAGGTTCATCAGTTTCGATGTCCACAGCAAAGGGACAGGGGACATCTGCTCTGTGACACTGTCCGCCTTCCCCATTATACACACCACCCATATGCATGATATTATTGTATAATCTCCAGCCCAGAAGCCCATTAGCCAACGGAGGGAGGAAACGAGGGTCACTGGGCAGAGTGTTGGTGTCGAAGATGTAGGGATCAGAGGCCATGACGAACTAATCTCCACCTGAAAAAATTAATTGAGCCAAAATGAATCATTGAGATAATCTCAGAGAGCCTTCATTCATTTATTAATTTCCTGTTGTTTATCTGGGTCCAGATCACAGTGGTAACAGACCAAGCAGTTCAACCCACACTTCCTTATCCTTGGACATGTCCTGTTAATGCTTCCTGAGAGATTTTGAGGGATTCCCAAACCAGTTGGGAAATATAATCCCTCGAGTCTGTCCTTCTTCCTTCCAGTTGGACTTGCCTGGAAGAACCCCCTAAGGAGGCAACCAGGAGGTGTCACCAAATGCCCAAACCAACACAGCCAGTTTCCTTCGATGCAAACAAGCAAGGTTTCTACTCTGAGGACCTCCCAGATATTCAAGCTTCTCACCCAGTACCTGAGTGTAAGCCCTGATACCTGATGGAGGTTTGACCTTACTTGTGTGAAGCGCCTTGAGTCAGCTTTGTTGTGATTTGCCACTATATAAACTAAATAAATTGAATGTCGCTTCTATCCACAGCCTTGTTCTTTTGGTCATTAGCCAAAGTTCATGACTATAGGTGAGGATAGAAGAGTAGGTTGACTGGTAAATCAAGAGTCTCAACTTCTGACTCAGCTCTTTCTTTTCTCTTTCTTACAATCTGGTAAAGCATTCATAGAACATCAGACACATCTCCAATCTGTCTTTGGATTTCACACTCCAATTTACACCCACATTGGCTCAATTCTGAGGTGCAGTTTGGACAAGAGAGGGACATACATACACACACATAGTTCTCTTAGTATATACAGTAGATTTGCTTCCTATAAGTAAATATCCACTATGTTTTTGATTGGATGAGGATTCTCAGACACCCTGTTAAAGGATATCAAATATACTCATATGCAATTAGACTACCTTTCTTAAAGAGGTTTTGCAATTAATTTTATGACTTCTTGAGATTTAAGAAGATTAAAAATCTTGTAGAAGTTAATTCAATTAAATGCAAAATGTCTTGAAGACTGACAAAACTAAGGTTTGATTGTTTTTCAGTAAACTTTGAGCTACCTGGATGACAGAGAACATAAATGGAATGAAACCTAAAAGTCTACATAAAAAGCAAGTGAATCTCGTATCTTCAAGAATTTTGCGCACAAACCAAGCCAACCCATTCTCATGGATTGTGTGATTCAGCAGCACAAAATATACATTAATCTATTGGTTCGCCATATTGTCACGCAAAGTGCAAAATTTTCATCATGGCAGCACAAATTCATTCTAATTCATTCTGTGATGGCTGCACGTAATTAAAAGTACAGCGGGGGGTATGGTTAGGGGAAGGTGTACGGTTAGGTTATGGTTAAGGTTAGGGTTGGGGGTAGGAGTAGGGTTAGTAATAGTGAGTTAAAAAAAAACCCTGTCATGAAAATTTGAATCATTGTGTGACGGGAGGATGAAAAAAAAACTGAGACTGGGCTGCTTCTTCAGTTAAAGGTGAGTATTTTCATTAATAGCTAATCCTTTCAAGCCTATGTGGTCTGTCAGGAAGGAGATTATCTCACGTTTCCACAGAATAAAGCAGATGACACTGATTCCCTTCAATGGGGCAATACTACAGCACATTTTACTCTCCAATGAAGAGCTAAGCAATTACTCATTTGAGTGAACTTGGAAAGTGCATTTGAAGACTGTCCAAGGACATACCTAGGCAGAGTGAAATGGTCATACTGGAGTGGAATCACAATGAGAATGCCAATTGCTAAACTACTGATCTAGTGTCTCCAGTGTTTGAACACCAGTGGGCAATAGCAGATG
This sequence comes from Thalassophryne amazonica, assembly GCF_902500255.1. NCBI lineage: Eukaryota > Metazoa > Chordata > Actinopteri > Batrachoidiformes > Batrachoididae > Thalassophryne > Thalassophryne amazonica. The sequence goes on from NC_047110.1 coordinate 57,554,399, forward strand.
ATATCAGTGATGCCCTAGAGAGTCATTAAGGTCTTCAGTTTTTTTTTTTTGGCCATTGGGTTATGGCCAAAGTAGATGGTCACCCCACTGAGTCTGGTTGGCTTGAGGTTTCTGTCTCTAATTAAAATGCCTGGAGTTTTTTCCTTACCACTGTTGTGAATGTGGTTGCTCAAGAGGTGGATAAGGTCAGACCTTACACATGAAAGGCGCTTTGGGGCAACTTATATTGTACAGGTTTAGAAAATGACCCAATTCACAGGTCATTAGGTGTTTTCTGTTCATTGTCAATGTCCATGTGAAGAATGAGTGCTTATCAGGAGAGACAATCACTTTGAAGGCTAAAACTGCAAATAAGCATTACCCAGTTGGCCTCTGATAGAAGAATCCACTTGGATAGATGAAGACAAAACAAGAAATCCATTTGCTTTTTGTCTCAACGTATAGACAGATAGTTAAATAAATGTTAGCATCTTGTACACGGATTATAATGAAAATGTATATGCTATTTTATTCAAACTAAAGGCACAGGTGTTGGCTAAGCGGTTAGTGCGCTTCTTTTGAGTGCAGAAAGTTCCCAGTTGAAGGCCAGCACTGCCCACTCTTCATGTAATGTAGAGTTGTGTCAGGATGGAAGGGCATCCAGTGTGAAACTTGTGCCAAACATGTAGCTCCGATCTGCTGTAGCAACCCAAGGGAGAAGCTGAAGGAAATTAGTCATCTGTTTTTTTCCTTTCCCCTAACTCTGTGTGTGCAGGACTTTTTAAATGGTAGAGCCAGTCCTTCACAGGTCTGTGCCAGAAAAGGTTTTTAGTAGACTGTGTTATAGGACATGCATCATGCTGAGACTTCATCAATGCAAACAAACAGAAATTAAAAATTAGGGAAATGTTCTTGTTTAGTAATGAGGTAATAAAAATCATTAAAACTGTCTAAAACTGTTAATTACAGTTTGGAGGTTAACATGAGTTAAGGGGGCGGCAGGAATAATAAAAATCACATATCAAGTCACTTATGAAAGAAAGTAAACTGTGTTCTGTCAAAAACGACACAGAACATTGCGAGACTGAATCACTCTCACGCAAACACGAAAATGGGAATACCCCACATTATTAAGATTAATCTTGCGGGATTTGTCAAAAAGGATTCTTTTATAAAATGTAACATACCCCAGAACAAGAATGTGGGTTCTAACTCCTTTTGCAGTTCCTATAACAAGACATAAGTATTGAAAAGTTTCTTTGTGAAAGTGGCTGAAAGGAGTGTGGAGTTCTGCAGGAGGAGGAGACTTTGCAGCTCAGCATGTTGCACAGAAAACCTGGACTATATTTTCAAGTAAGTTCTAAAACATGGACAGCACTGTTTGTAGAGTAAAAAGCAGAATGGCCTCAGCAAGAGCAAGAGGCTGAAAATACAACTCAGGGAAATGTTTATCTTTCTGTCTATTAAAGAATGATCACATTATATTCCTGAGATAATTACATAATTTCTCCTGTTGATTCAATTTACCAAAAGAGGGTGTTACAGCTGGTTTGATGTACGAGGTCTGTCCGTAAAGTATAGGTCCTTTTTATTTTTTTCAAAAACTATATGGATTCATTCATATGTTTTTACGTCAGACATGCTTGAACCCTCGTGCGCATGCGTGAGTTTTTCCACGCCTGTCGGTGACGTCATTCGCCTGTGAGCACTCCTTGTGGGAGGAGTCGTCCAGCCCCTCGTCGGAATTCCTTTGTCTGAGAAGTTGCTGAGAGACTGGCGCTTTGTTTGATCAAAATTTTTTGTAAACCTGTGAGACACATCGAAGTGGACATGGTTCGAAAAATTAAGCTGGTCTTCAGTGAAAATTTTAACAGCTGATGAGAGATTTTGAGGTGATTCTGTCGCTTTAAGGACTTTTCACGGTGCGAGACGTCGCGCAGCGCTCTCAGGCAGCGTCATCAGCCTGTTTCAAGCTGAAAACCTCCACATTTCAGGCTGTATTGATCCAGGACGTCGTGAGAGAACAGAGAAGTTTCAGAAGAAGTCGGTTTCAGCATTTTATCCGGATATTCCACTGTTAAAGGAGATTTTTTTAATGAAAGACGTGCGGGCGGATTGCAGCGTCGGCTCGCAGCCGCCGCGACGCTCCGTCACAGGAAAAACACCTCTGTTGGAAGCCTTGAGGACAAGTTGGAACATGTCCAGCTGATAAACAATTTCTCATATACTCACTCCACTGAACGCCATCAAAAGCCAACTGGATTTTAACAAATGGTTATCAACACGGAGGTGTTTTTCCTGTGTCGCCGCGCCGCGTCGGCTGCGTCCCGACGCGCGGACCCATCCGCACGTCTTTCATTAAAAAAAATCTCCTTTAACAGTGGAATATCCGGATAAAATGCTGAAACCGACTTCTTCTGAAACGTCTCTGTTCTCTCACAACGTCCTGGATCAATACAGCCTGAAATGTGGAGGTTTTCAGCTTGAAACAGGCTGACGACGGCGCCTGAGAGCGCTGCACGATGTCTCGCACCATGAAAAGTCCTTAAAGCGACAGAATCACCTCAAAATCTCTCATCAGCTGTTAAAATTTTCACTGAAGACCAGCTTAATTTTTCAAACCATGTCCACTTCGATGTGTCTCACAGGTTTAGAAAAAATTTTGATCAAACAAAGCGCCAGTCTCTCAGCAACTTCTCAGACAAAGGAATTCCGACGAGGGGCTGGACGACTCCTCCCACAAGGAGTGCTCACAGGCGAATGACGTCACCGACAGGCGTGGAAAAACTCACGCATGCGCACGAGGGTTCATGCATGTCTGACGTAAAAACATATGAATGAAATCCATATAGTTTTTGAAAAAAATAAAAAGGACCTATACTTTACGGACAGCCCTCGTATTAGTGCAAAACTGATATGAGAGATGAAGTCCACACACCCTGTCGGACTTCTGCAACCACATGCTCCAAAGCTGTAGGTACAGATGGAGATTCGTCCCTATCAAAGACAGTTATAGCCATAGGCAGCCCCCAGGTCACCCAGCATTTGTGCAAAATGGGAACATCCACCTGAAAACCAACCCAGCTACAACATGCAGGAGGTCTTGACCCTTTAAGTCAGCCAAAACCACACAGGTGCTAAGAAGCTGGCAAGCAAGAGGGGGTTGAGATCATACAGGTGTGTTCAAAATAATAGCAGTGTATTTAAGGAAGAAGTGAGCAAAGCTCAAAAATCCTTATAATAGCTTTTGTTTCCAAACAAATAAACTGGGAACATTGGACATTCTATTCCAAATCGAAGCACAAAGAAGAATTGATTAAATTTGTTATTACTTCTATTTATTTATTTTTTATTTAACCAGGTTAGTCTCATTGAGATCAAGATCTCTTTTGCAAGGGAGGCCTGGGCAATTGTAAAGTGTCCAATTCACCTAACCTGTATGTGTTTAAATGTGGAAGGAAACCAGAGCACCCGGAGGAAACCCAGGTAAACACAGGGGGAACATGCAAACTCCACACAGAAAGGCCACAGGTGGGAATCAATCTGATAACCTTCAGTGCTAACCACTAAGCCACTGTGCTGCCGGACCTTACAGAAAGTGAAGAAAAAGGAATATTAGGCTGTTCAAAAAAAATGGCAATGTCTGCATTTTTCTTTCTGTGATCCTTATTTAAGGATGAAAGCAGTTGTGTATTTATTTTTGAAAATCTGAGTAAAATGGGTTGTTCTAGACATTGTTTGAAGAACAGTGTACTGTGATTAAAAAGTTGATTGGAAAGAGGAAACATATAAAGAAGTGTTCCTGTGAAGGCTCTCAGTTGTCCAGGTGGTTTTCATAGTAGAGAAGCTTGAATCTTCGACTGGACTAGGTTGCTTTACGCAAGGACACTTCGCTTCTAATCGCAGAAGCTTCCTCAGCTAAATTTCTTGCGCTGGTAGTCTGACTTCTGTCTTGACTCTTGTAGAGAAGAACAAACAGAAGCCAGCAAAAGCTGGAGTTTAAAACCTACCAAGACCCCTCCTACTGAGAGGCAGACTAACAATTGCTCTAATTAGCACCTATTGTACTCTATTTAGCATCCTCCTAATGACAGGGCAGCTGTCCCTCCTAACGATGGGGCTGACGCCTCTCCTGACGTCTCTCCTGATGACTCTCCTGAGAATGTGAATGACTCATTACCATGAACAAAAGAGTGAAACTGCTTTGACCCGAGTACCCCATTGTAAACAGGGGACAAAGCGTGTCTTAGACCCCCTCCCCTGTTAAGGCTGGGTTTCAACTGTTTCACATACAAAGTTTCCTTCACACATCTCTCAAACCATTTCTTTTCACTGGCTAAGATTTTAACTTCCTTGTCCTCATATGTGTGGTTAGTGTCTTTAAGGTGTAGATGAACTGCAGACTGAGGTCCACCGGTGCCCTCTCTGTGGTGCTGGTATAGCCTTTTGTGCAACGGCTGCTTCGTCTCACCTATGTAGTGTTCGTTACAGTTTTCCTGACATCTGATAGAATACACTACATGGCTCTGTTTGTAACTAGGGATCATGTCCTTAAGGTGAACTAATTTCAGTCTCAAGGTGTTAACAGGTTTAAAGTAAGCTGGGATTTGATGCTGTCTGAAGACCCTGTGTAGTTTTCCCCCTACTCCTACTAAATAAGGGAGAGACATTCCTCTTCTTTTTGGCTCCGTCTCCCGTCTGTTTGGTCTCTTTGTTCTTTGGGACTTCTGCACTTTATCCAGGGACCATCGTGGGTAACCACATACTGTGAGGGCTTTCCGGACATGTTGTTGTTCTTCAGCCCTTCCCTCTGTAGTTGTGTGTTGAAGAGTCCTGATCACCCCGAGCTTGTGTTCAAGGGAGTGGTTTGAGCCAAAGAGCAGATATTGGTCAGTGTGAGTGGGTTTTCTGTAAACCCCTGTCTGGAGATGCCTGTTATCTCCAATCGTAACATCACAATCCAAGAAGGCTAAATGGTTGCTTAGTCTTCTTGGACTCTCCACCTTAAAGACACTAACCAGACATTTGGGGACAAGGAAGTTAATGGTTTGAGAGAGGCGTGAAGGAAGCTTTGTATGTGAAACAGTTGAAACCCAGCCTTAACCGGGGAGGGTGTCTGAGACACGCTTTAGCCCCTTTCACACTGGTGTATTCATAGAGCTGCGTATTGCAGCGTTGTGTTTCATTTAAATACGCCCAAAATGCGTGCATACTCAGCCTTTTTCCATGTTCGTTTCATACTTGCAGCTGCGTGTGTTCGCTTTTTTAATGTGTGCACACAGTCGCGTGTACCTTGCCGTAATTTATCCCAGTTCACTCCTGCCGGCTGTGCAGAACACATCAGTGCACTTGGAAAACAGTGGACTGTATCACGAGGTTTTTACAGTTGCAATACTGCCACGATCAGGGCGTTTGATGAGCACATGACATGCAGCGAGTGCGCTTTTATTTAAAGTCACAGGTTTGATCAGACCTGATCGATCAGGGCATTTGATGAGTGCACCGACATGCAGCGAGTCTGCTTTTATTTTAAAGTCACAGGTTTGATCAGACCTGATCGGTTAAGACATTTGATGAGTGCATCGACATGCAGCGAGTGCGTTTTATTTTAAAGTCACAAGTTTGATCAGACAGAGGCAGAGAGAGAGAGTGAGATAGAGAGTGACAGAGGGAGAGAGCGAGCCAGAGTGACTGCTTAAAACTGTGTCCAGTGCTCTACGCCGAAGAAAATTAAACGTTTAATTTCTTCCGTCCTACACATGTAGCCTTCAACATACTGCTGCGTAGGGAGAAAAAACTCGACGTAGAGCTGCTCTTCTCAGCGTAGACGATACGCCACAATGAGCAGCTTTACGAATACGCCAGTGTGAAAGGGGTTTTTGTCCCCTGTTTACTATGGGGTACTCAGGTCAAAGCAGTTTCACTCTTTAGTTCATGGTAATGAGTCATTCACGTCGTCGGGAGAGGCGTCAGTCCCATCATAGAAGGGACAGCTGCCCTGTCAATAGGAGGGTGCTAACTAGAGTACAATAGTTGCTAGTTAGAGCAATTGTTAGTCACTGCCAATAGCAGTCTTCCTCTCAGTAGGAGGGGTCTTGTTAGGTTTTAAACTCCAGCTTTTGCTGGCTTCTGTTTGTTCCTCTCTACAAGAGTAAAGACAGAAGTCAGACTACCAGAGCAAGAAGTTTAGCTGAGGAAGCTTCTGCGATTAGAAGCAAAACGTCCTCGCTTCAAGCAACCCAGTCCAGTTGAAGATTCAAGCATCTCTACTATATAAAGAAGTGCAGAAAATGATAGACTGCTCAGCTAAAATGATCTATTCTAAATGCTTTAAAATGGCAGCAAAACCAGAAAGACATGGAAGATACAGAAAATTGCCATTCAAATGGATCGAAGAATAGCCAGAATGGCAAAGACTCAGATCAGCTCCAGGGTGATCAAAGGTCTAAAGTTACCTGTGAGTACTGTAACAATTAGAAGACACCTATGTGAAGCAGAAGAGGAAATGCAGAGAAATTATGGAATGTTGTCTGGTCGTCCTCTGCTGGAATACCTGTTCATAGGTGCAATAAGTTGTAGCAGGATGAAGGTCCTGGGTCCTGATTGAAAAGATGTTCCCAGTAGCTTGGCTAATAGGGAATTTCCCTTTGGCTGACCTGGTAGAGGAATAGTCATTAGTGCGAGCTGTCCGGGGTTCGATCCCACCGCTGTCCCGGCCACAAAGGTCCTACGGTCACAATTGGCATTGTCGGCAGGATGTGGGTAGTCACAGAACATGCTTAAATGCACCTGTGACTTCGGGACAGAGTCAAAAATGGTGGGGAGATATGTAGCAGGATGAAGGTCCTGATTGAAAAGATGTTCCCACTAGCTTGGCTAATGGGGAATTCCACTTTGGCAGACCTGGGCGAGGAATGGTTTTTAGTGTGAGCCCTCCGGGGTTCGATCTCACTGCCATCCCGGCCACAAAGGTCCTACGTTCACAAAGTCGTTGACTCCATGCAACACAGATGTGAAGCCGTTTTCAGATACAGCATTAGTTCAGTGATTCACAGGAAAGATAAATCTTCAAGCATTTTTTCAGTTTATACAGTAAATGTATGAGTTTCTAAAGAAAAATGTGGACACTGCTACTTTTTGAACAGCCTAATATTCCTTTTTGTTCACTTTCTGTAAAGACATGTTTGATAGTTTTTAATTCATGTCTTGATGTGGAATAGAATGTGAAGTGTTTCCAGTGCATTTGTATGTGATAAAAGCTAATATAAGGATTTTGAGCTTTGCTCACTTTTTTAAACACCCTGCTATTATTTTCAATATACTGTTTGTTTATACCCTGCATGAGAGACACTAGTCCTATTAAGAGTCAAGGCAGTTCCTCACCTCTTAACAGCACCCTGCCCTGTCTTCACTGCAAACACAGACCCACCACCAGTCACATACTATAAAATGTACCTCACCTCATCCACAACTGGAAACCATCTAGCAGGCACACAACCAATGCCCACAAATGTCCATGTTTGCATTCTTAATAGAAAAAATGGCTACAAATCTGGAGTAAATCCAGAAGTATTGTTTAAAAAAAGCACAAAAAATATATGCATTTTAAACAGGATACCAATTTCTCAGACCAGACCTGGACCCTCAAGCCAGTTCTTTCAGCCCCTACATTATTAAGTCCCGATGTGCAGATGACCACAGTGAGGGATGCTTTTGACATTATGGCGTCTCACTAATTTAGAAGATCTTCACTTAGCCTGGAAAAAGAGTCTGTTGCTCTATAAAAAAGCCCTTCGTAAAGCTAGGACATCTTACTACTCATCACTAATTGAAGAAAATAAGAACAACCCCAGGTTTCTTTTCAGCACTGTAGCCAGGCTGACAAAGAGTCAGAGCTCTATTGAGCCAAGTATTCCTTTAACTAGTAATGACTTCATGACTTTCTTTGCTAATAAAATTTTAACTATTAGAGAAAAAATTACTCATAACCATCCCAAAGACATATCGTTATCTTTGGCTGCTTTCAGTGATGCCGGTATTTGGTTAGACTCTTTCTCTCCGATTGTTCTGAGTTATTTTCATTAGTTACTTCCTCCAAACCATCAACATGTCTATTAGACCCCATTCCTACCAGGTTGCTCAAGGAAGCCCTACCATTAATTAATGCGTCGATCTTAAATATGATCAATCTATCTTTATTAGTTGGCTATGTACCACAGGCTTTTAAGGTGGCAGTAATTAAACCATTACTTAAAAAGCCATCACTTGACCCAGCTATCTTAGCTAATTATAGGCCAATCTCTAATCTTCCTTTTCTCTCAAAAATTCTTGAAAGGGTAGTTGTAAAACAGCTAACTGATCATCTGCAGAGGAATGGTCTATTTGAAGAGTTTCAGTCAGGTTTTAGAATTCATCATAGTACAGAAACAGCATTAGTGAAGGTTACAAATGATCTTCTTATGGCCTCAGACAGTGGACTCATCTTTGTGCTTGTTCTGTTAGACCTCAGTGCTGCTTTTGATACTGTTGACCATAAAATTTTATTACAGAGATTAGAGCATGTCATAGGTATTAAAGGCACTGCGCTACAGTGGTTTGAATCATATTTATCTAATAGATTACAATTTGTTCATGTAAATGGGGAATCTTCTTCACAGACTAAGGTTAATTATGGAGTTCCACAAGGTTCTGTGCTAGGACTAATTTTATTCACTTTATACATGCTTCCCTTAGGCAGTATTATTAGACAGCATTGCTTAAATTTTCATTGTTACGCAGATGATACCCAGCTTTATCTATCCATGAAGCCAGAGGACATACACCAATTAGCTAAACTGCAGGATTGTCTTACAGACATAAAGACATGGATGACCTCTAATTTCCTGCTTTTAAACTCAGATAAAGCTGAAGTTATTGTACTTGGCCCCACAAATCTTAGAAACATGGTGTCTAACCAGATCCTTACTCTGGATGGCATTACCCTGACCTCTAGTAATACTGTGAGAAATCTTGGAGTCATTTTTGATCAGGATATGTCATTCAAAGCGCATATTAAACAAATATGTAGGACTGCTTTTTTGCATGTGCGCAATATCTCTAAAATTAGAAAGGTCTTGTCTCAGAGTGATGCTGAAAAACTAATTCATGCATTTATTTCCTCTAGGCTGGACTATTGTAATTCATTATTATCAGGTTGTCCTAAAAGTTCCCTGAAAAGCCTTCAGTTAATTCAAAATGCTGCAGCTAGAGTACTGACAAGGACTAGAAGGAGAGAGCATATCTCACCCATATTGGCCTCTCTTCATTGGCTTCCTGTTAATTCTAGAATAGAATTTAAAATTCTTCTTCTTACTCATAAGGTTTTGAATAATCAGGTCCCATCTTATCTTAGGGACCTCATAGTACCATATCACCCCAATAGAGCGCTTCGCTCTCAGACTGCAGGTTTACTTGTAGTTCCTAGGGTTTGTAAGAGTAGAATGGGATGCAGAGCCTTCAGCTTTCAGGCTCCTCTCCTCTGGAACCAGCTCCCAATTCGGATCAGGGAGACAGACACCCTCTCTGCTTTTAAGATTAGGCTTAAAACTTTCCTTTTTGCTAAAGCTTATAGTTAGGGCTGGATCAGGTGACCCTGAACCATCCCTTAGTTATGCTGCTATAGACTTAGACTGCTGGGGGGTTCCCATGATGCACTGAGTGTTTCTCTTTTTGCTCTGTATGCACCACTCTGCATTTAATCATTAATGATTGATCTCTGCTCCCTTCCACAGCATGTCTTTTTCTTGGTTCTCTCCCTCAGCCCCAACCAGTCCCAGCAGAAGACTGCCCCTCCCTGAGCCTGGTTCTGCTGGAGGTTTCTTCCTGTTAAAAGGGAGTTTTTCCTTCCCACTGTCGCCAAGTGCTTGCTCACAGGGGGTCGTTTTGACCGTTGGGGTTTTTCCGTAATTATTGTATGGCCTTGCCTTACAATATAAAGCGCCTTGGGGCAACTGTTTGTTGTGATTTGGCGCTATATAAATAAAAATTGATTGATTGATTGATTGAATTCAGAGTTTGGGGGTCGTCTCACAAACTGTCTGCGGTCCTTGGACCCAAAAAGAACAATTTTACTCTCACCAGTCCACAAAATATTCCTCCATTTCTCTTTAGGCCAGTTGATGTGTTCTTTGGCAAATTGTAACCTCTTCTGCACATCTTTTTATTTAACAGAGGGACTTTGCGGGGGATTCTTGCAAATAAATTAGCTTCACACAGGCGTCTTCTAACTGTCACAGCACTTACAGGTAACTCCAGACTGTCTTTGATCATCCTGGAGCTGATCAATGGGTGAGCCTTTTCCATTCTGGTTATTCTTCTATCCATTTTGATGGTTGTTTTCCGTTTTCTTCGTCTGTTTTTTTTTTTTGTCCATTTTAAAGCACTGGAGATCATTGTAGATGAACAACCTATAATTTTTTGCCCCTGTGTATAAGTTTCCCTCTCTCCAATCAACTTTTTAATCAAACTACACTGTTCTTCTGAACAATGTCTTGAACGTCCCTTTTTCCTCAGGCTTTCAAAGAGAAAAGCATGTTCGGTGCTGGCTTCATCCTTAAATAGGGGACACCTGATTCATACTTGTTTGTTCCACAAAATTGACAAACTCACTGACTGAATGCCACACTACTATTATTGTGAACACCCTCTTTTCTACTTTTTTTTTACTAATAGACCAATTTCATAGCCTTAAGAGTGTGCATATCAGGAATGCTTGGTCTTGTTGGATTTGTGAGAATCTACTGGTACCTTGTTTCCCATGTAACAATAAGAAATATACTCAAAACCTGGATTAATCTTTTTAGTCACATAGCACTACTGTTATTCTGAGCACTACTGTATAGCAGCGATGATGCAACATCACCTTTTAAATTTAACCGGGAGGGTGAAATGGTCTAGACTCTTAAAGCAATGGGCTTGAGACCAGAGGATCCTTTATTACCCATTAGACAAACAAAAAATCTTAATTCCCAAGTTGCTCCTGGTGTGCAGGTGAATGTGAGGTATCAATATAAAGCACTTTGAATGCCTGCATCAAACAGAAAGTGCAGTAGAACTGCAGTTCATTAAGGTGCACAGATGCATCCTCCTCCTCACAAGGGGTGGACCCTTCGAATGTTTATATAAAGACATCCATTCTTTCAGCTACTGTAAATAATTCAAGGAGATATTTTTAATTAGTTTTCAAAAAAGTAAAAACATTAAATCTATTCATTTTCTATACCCGCGTACTCCAATTAAGGATCACAGGGCAGCTGGAGGGTACACCCTGGACAGGACGCCAGTCTAGCTCAGGGCAAAAACATGAAATGTAAAACAGAAAATTCAAATGCACAATTGCAGCATTACACTACCGGCACCACGCGGTGGCGTAAAGGAGCCATTTCTGTTTCATCTGGCATCATGCCGGGGGTCAAAGCCACAAACCCTGGGAAAAGCAATGCTTTTTCCATATAAGGCTACAATCCATCCGCTTCCCTCTTCCTCTCCAGCTCCCTTCCTCTGCCATTCTCAGACCTAAGGGATATTTACAGAGAAGAGTTTTTCAGCCAGCTTGCCCTGCCTTATTAGGAGCTCAGCTTGTTGTCAGTACTTCCACTCCTGCAGGACCGAGGTCCATCTCTCTGCACTCAAATGAGACAAACGGACAGATGAGTCGTGTTTACATTTTGTCACCACATGCAGGAGTTCAAAAGACATCAGGGCTCCCACAACTTCATCCAGAAGTCAGCCTGACTGGCAGCATCCTGTCAGTCAGGCCAAGCAGTAGATCAATACAGCAGTCCAAACGGGTTTTAAACACATCTGGATCTCTTCTGTATGTAAGCGTCAGGGCTGCAGCTGGGGGTTTTTTTCCCCCCTTCTGTTCAAACCAGTGATGTAGGACATCTGCCCAACAGACAGCATACGTAGGGGATGATACAATAGTGGAAACATGTTGAGCAATCTGTCACAGTTTGTTAGTGAGAAGTCCAGCAACCTCCGCACTAACTCACTGATGGTTTGAATGCAATGTTATGTATCATGTCAAAGAGTAATTTAATATTTTTGCATGACATTCTCTGAGCAAAGTGAATGGAGGGAGATTGACAACAATTATGAACTAATAACCAGCCACTTTCTACAAACACACTTACTTTATTGGAGTGCAGACATCCATTGAAAATATAAAAAAAAAAAAAAAAAAAAAAAAAAAACGTGAAGAAAGGCTACATGGAAATTTGTTTTGTAAGGGTATTATTCAAGAATAATAATTATACAGATATAATACACATCACCATGCTCCCTTACAGAAAGAGAGAAATTAGACAATGAAAAAAGTATCTTCATCAATATAATAATTAAAACCATTCATGTACTGTGCAATGATTTTTGACCTTCAGCATTGGTTCACTTCCCCCTTTACTCACTTTAAGGTGAGCTGTCATGAGAAGGTGCTGCTCCAAACACATTTGCCAACCTGGAGAAACGGGCGAAACCTCACAGCCCTTTTAATTGCTTCGTTGAGAGTAAAGTGCTGTGGTCAACTGACCTGGGTCCGCGGTCGATTATTAAGAGCATGGAGTGCATGTGGTCACAAAAAAAAAAAGAAAAAAAAAAAAGAAACGTGTGGACAAGTGCATAGGTGGAGAGGTAGTGGCTTCAAACACTTGCATGTAGAAAGAAAACTGTCAAGGAAGCAACGTGGACTTCGTCTGTCACCAAGACTTTGTGGAAAATAAAGTCAGAGGCTGAAATGTTGAGCTGAGACACAGTTGGAGCCGGGATGTAAAAGGCCAGATTATTCCCTTCGCAAAAATATGAACCAAAGAATAAAGTAGCCTATGCTTGTTTATACCCTGAGAAGAGTTTATACTCAGAGAGTATGGACAGGTGGGGATGGATTTGTTGTCTGCCTGGGCGGTTGCCTTCCAGGACGTGGGGCAGCTCCTTAGAGTGGTGGATGCAGTGGCACACAGCAACAGCGCATTCCCCAGACCCGACTTGATTTAAACAATAACCTAGTGTATTGCCCAGAATATAGCAGGGTTATGAAACAGGCTAGCCCACTTTAAGCCTGGGTGTAGTTGGGGTAGGTACCATCTTTGGGCTGTGAACAGAGTTATATGAAGAACCACAGCCAAACCTTCTCTGCTCGTGTTACCACATTAGACTAGGAGGGGTTGTGGGGTAAACTCGTGAATATGTGTTCACAACAATTAAATACTGAGTGGGAGCTATAAGGATCACGTTTGTCTTGTGTGGTCGTGGAATGTACATCGAGGACGTACGTGGTGCACGTATAGGAATGTGTGCACACTGGTGATCTCCACTTTCTGTGTTGCATCAGCCGTTGGCTTGTGGCTGATGTCGAGCCTGTTACCATAACCGCAGGCCTTCATGTGACAAACAGGCATTAAGGCACACAAAAGTCACTCTGACTGTCTCAAGACTGCAGAGCGACATCACAAGCTGTGGTGCTCATTCACATCAGACTTTCAGTTGCTTCTCTCCCCCTCTACCTCCCTTTGTCTCTCTTTGCTCTTTGGCACTGGAAGGAAAGCGTGGACGAAGGAAGGGATGGATGGGGGGGGGGGGGGGGACTTCCCTTCTCATATCGTTCTTTTCATCTATTTGGAGAGCTTGCTGATGACACGGATCAGGGCTCCATTTTCATCTTTAAGGCGCTGGTTGTCTGCTCTCAAGTCGACCAGAACCTGGTGATAAAAATAAAGCTCATTTGAAAACAAATCCATAAGCTGAACCTTTCATGATAATACAATGCATGATTTTATCGTTTATTTTTATGTTACTGGATGACCTATCAGGAACAAAACTGTGTGCTCACAGAAGTCCCCTGCCACCACACACACACACACGGCAACAACAACAGCGCTTGCTTCCAAAACAAAGGGTACAAGACCACTAGTGTCCTATTGAACAACTATTCCCTGAGAATCAGTTGAAATTTTTGTTGATGGGACATCCAAAATAATGAAGAGTCATCAGTACAGAACATATCCCCACAAGTCAGTAATACAAAGTGTCGGGGCTCACCCAATTACACAAGTATGCTAAATATGAATGAAATTGGTCAATTTGTTCTTGAAATATTGCGCTAACAAGCAAAAACAGACGGACATGCTGTGGTGTATATACCCATTCTCAAGATAGTGTGAACACTTTCTTTAATGTGGACCCAATAGATTCATGTTTGCTACCAATTTGTGTTGTTATTTACTGGTTTATCTACATGACCTGACCAGTTTGGGCACCAAATTTAGCAATAACAGCTTCAAGCAACTGATTTAAAGTGGATGTGCATTTAGAACTACCTTGGGAAACCCTGTGACCTATTCTTGATATATGATGCAGTCAGTGGATTTACTTGATAGTGGTAATTAATTGTGCAGAATTTCTATGAGTTGGAATGGTGTACGATTCCAGAATGTTTGTAGAATCTTAGATGTTAGACCTCAACAGTTTTTAGAAGAACTCAACCCTTTTATTTCCTGTTAACTATGTAATTTTTTTTGTTAATTTACTGTCTTAATGTATATATAAATTGTTTAGGTTCTTGTTATCATATACACACTATTATCGTCAAATAAGTGTTTTCACTTTCTTGTGTTATCCATGTATTTAACATACTACAATTATATTATGTACTACAATTATATTATACAGATGTACAAACATCTCCAACTTATTAAATAAAATCACACACTCACGTTTTTAATATACAGATGATTTACCGCCACCCTGCTGGATTGGCGTGAGAGTTTTTGCTCCCATTTTTCATGAGCTGAACTCAAAGGTCTAAAACATTTTCTATATAAACAAAAGATCTATTTCTCTCAAATATTGTTCACAAATCTGTCTAAATCTGTGTTTGTGAGCACTTCTTTGCCAAGATAATCCATCCCACCTCACAGGCGTGGCATATCAAGATGCTGATTAGACAGCATGATTACTGCACAGGTGTGCCTTAGGCTGGCCACAATAAAAGGCCACTCTGAAATGTTCAGTTTTATCACACAGCACAATGCCTCAGATGTCACAAGTTTTGAGGGAGCGTGCAATTGGCATGCTGACTTGAGGAATTCCACCAGAGCTGTTGCCTGTGAATTGAATGTTCATTTCTCTACCATAAGCTGTCTCCAAAAGCGTTTCAGTGGCAGTACATCCAACTGGCCTCACAACCACAGACCACGTGTAACCACACTAGCCCACGGCTGCCACATCCAGCATGTTCACCTCCAAGATTGTCTGAGACCAACCACCCAAACAGCTGCTGCAACAATTGGTTTGCAGAACCAAAGAATTTCTGCACAAACCGTCAGGATCCATCTCAGGGAAGGTCATCTGCATGCTCATCATCCTCATCGAGGTCTCGGCCTGACTGCAATTTGTCTTTGTAACCGACCTGAATGGGCAAATGCTCACATTCAATGGTGTCTGGCTGCTGATCAACTCTATGTGAAGGAGATGTGTTGCACTGTATGAGGCAAAAGATCACACCAGATACTGACTGGTTTTCTGACACCCCAGACCCCCCCCCCCCAAAATAAAGCAAAACTGTATAGAGTGGCCTTTTACTGTGGCCAGCCTCAGGGACACCTGTACAAAGATCTTGCTGTCTAATGAGCATCCTGATATGCCGCACCTGTGAGGTGGATTATATTGGCAAAGGAGAAGTGCCCACTGACACAAATTTAGAAAGATTTGTGAACAATATTTGAGCGAAACAGGTCTTTTGTTTATATAGAAAATGTTTTAGATCTTTGAGTTCAGCTAATGAAAAATGGGAGCAAAAACAAAAGTGTTGCGTTTATGTTTTTGTTGTTTGTTCGCTGTATGTAGCTTCACTAAAAATATTAGTCCCACCAATGTTTGGTTTTGCCACCATTCATCCTTGACACAAAATACATAAACATACCAAACGGCAAATGTCAGTTCTCCCCAGGTTGTGTGTGATTACAATTGCAGGCACGCACAGCTGTTTGTCTTTTCTGCATTCTGCTGTACGCAGGTGCTTTTAACTTGACAAACAGAGATGGTGACGGAAGACATTAAAAACACAACACATTTCACTCATGGTGCCAAGACAACACTTGGGTCATTCATGGTGACAGCAACATAACACTCTAAACTGACTCAACTAACTGAGCTACAAAACCACAATAAATCAGTAACAGTAACAACACTGATAAACTAACATGAACCACAATAACATTTTAAACCCCAAACTCCCAGGGTGCATTGCAGTAGAATGTCCATTGTTTATTGGTTAGATAAAATTGCTAATTTCTCCAAAAATATTTGTCTTATCAACTTTCAGTTTTTGCAGCATTCATGCTTGACCCAAAATACATAAGCTTACCAAACGGCAAATGTCAGCTCTCCCCGGTTTTTGCTTGATCAAAGCCATACACACGCACACAGACAGAGGCCACTTGGCTATTACTATAATATAGATTATCTTCTGTTTGCTGCTGCAACATTTGTGTTCCAAATAAATAATCCATCAAGTAAATTCATTTTTGTCATGAGTGAAACAAATACCTCCAGAACATGTAAATATAACACAATGCTAAAAAAAAAAAACCCTCAGCTGTATGAGCAAAGAATGGAGAGGTAATTTTTATTGTAGGTACATTTCAATTGTGAAAGGCAGAATCTTAAAAAAAGAAAATCACATTGTATGATTTTTAATTTGCATTTTATTGCATGAAATAAGTATTTGATACAATAGAAAAACAGACCTGAATATTTGGTACAGAAACCTTTGTTTGCAGTTACAGAGGTCAGATGTTTCCTGTACTTCTTGGCCAAGTTTGCATACTGCAGCAGGGATTTTAGTCCACTCCTCCATACAGTTCTTCTCCAGATCTTGCAGGGTTCTGGTTTCAGCTCCCTCCAAAGATTTTCTATTGGGTTCAGGTCTGGCGACTGGCTAGTCCACTCCAGGACCTTGAAAAGCTTCTTACGGAGCCCCTCCTTAGTTGCCCTGGTGGTGTTTGGGGTCATTGTCATGCTGGAAGACCCAGCCATGACCCATCTTCAATGCCCTTACTGGGGAAGGAGGTTGTTTGCCAAAATCTCATGATACATGACCCCATCCACCCTCCCTTCAATACGGTGCAGTCTTCCTGTCCCCTTTACAGAAAAGCACCCACAAAAATGAGGTTTCCACCCCCATGCTTCACAGTTGGGACGGTGTTCTTGGGGTTGTTCTCATCCTCCAAACACAGCAAGTGGAGTTGATACTAAAAAGCTCTGTTTTGGTCTCATCTGACCACATGATCTTCTCTCATGCCTCCTCTGGATCATCCAGATGGTCACTGGTGAACTTCAAACGGGCCTGGACATGTGCTGACTTGAGCAGGGGGACCTTGCTGCCCTGCAGGATTTTAAACCATGACAGCATTGTGTGTTACTAATGTAATCTTTGTGATTGTGGTCTCAGCTCTCTTCAGGTCATTGACCAGGTCCTCCTGTGTAGTTCCGGGCTTTCTCAGAATCATCTTTACCCCATGAGGTGAGATCTTGCATGGAATACCAGACCGAGGGAGATTGACAGTCATCTTGCGTTTCTTTCACTTTCTAAAAAATAATCATAACAGTTGTTGTCTTCTACCAAGCTGCTTGCCTGTTGTCCTGTAGTCCATCCCAGCCTTATGCAGGTCTACAGTTTTGTCCCTGGTGTCCTTAGACAGCTCTTTGGTCTTGTTATGGTGGATAGGTTGGAGTGTGATTGATTGTGTGCACAGGTGTCTTTTATACAGGTAACAAGTTCAAACAGGTGCAATTAATACAGGTAAAGAGTGCAGAATAAGAGGGCTTCTTAAAGAAAAATTAATAGGTCTGTGTGAGCCAGAATTCTTGCTGGTTGGTAGGTGTTCAAATATACTCAACAAAAATATAAACGCAACACTTTTGGTTTTGCTCCCATTTCGTATGAGATGAACTCAAAGATCTAAAACTTTTTCCACATACACAATATCACCATTTCCCTCAAATATTGTTCACAAACCAGTCTAAATCTGTGATAGTGAGCACTTCTCCTTTGCTGAGATAATCCATCCCACCTCACAGGTGTGCCATATCAAGATGCTGATTAGACACCATGATTAGTGCACAGGTGTGCCTTAAACTGCCCACAATAAAAGGCCACTCTGAAAGGTGCAGTTTTATCACACAGCACAATGCCACAGATGTCACAAGATTTGAGGGCGCGTGCAGTTGGCATGCTGACAGCAGGAATGTCAACCAGAGCTGTTGCTCGTGTATTGAATGTTAATTTCTCTACCATAAGCCGTCTCCAAAGGCATTTCAGAGAATTTGTCAGTACATCCAACCAGCCTCACAACCGCAGACCACGTGTAACCACACCAGCCCAGGACCTCCACATCCAGTATGTTCACCTCCAAGATCGTCTGAGACCAGCCACTCGGACAGCTGCTGAAACAATAGGTTTGCATAACCAAAGAATTTCTGCACAAACTGTCAGAAACCGTCTCAGGGAAGCTCATCTGCATGCTCGTCGTCCTCATCGGGGTCTCGACCTGAGTCCAGTTCATCGTCGTAACTGACTTGAGTGGGCAAATGCTCACATTCGCTTGCGTTTGGCACGTTGGAGAGGTGTTCTCTTCACAGATGAATCCCGGTTCACACTGTCCAGGGCAGATGGCAGACAGCGTATGTGGCATCGTGTGGGTGAGCGGTTTTCTGATGTCAATGTTGTGGATTGAGTGGCCCATGGTGGAGGTGGGGTTATGGTATGGGCAGGCGTTTGTTATGGACGAAGAACACAGGTGCATTTTATTGATGGCATTTTGAATGCATAGAGATACCGTGATGAGATCCTGAGGCCCATTGTTGTGCCAACATCCAAGAACATCACCTCATGTTGCAGCAGGATAATGCACGGCCCCATGTTGCAAGGATCTGTACACAATTCTTGGAAGCTGAAAATGTCCCAGTTCTTGCATGGCCGGCATACTCACCGGACATGTCACCCATTGAGCATGTTTGGGATGCTCTGGACCGGCGTATACGACAGCGTGTACCAGTTCCTGCCAATATCCAGCAACTTCGCACAGCCATTGAAGAGGAGTGGACCAACATTCCACAGGCCACAATTGACAACCTGATCAACTCTATGCGAAGGAGATGTGTTTCACTGCATGAGGCAAATGGTGGTCACGCCAGATACTGACTGGTACCCCCCCCCCCCCCCCCCAATAAAACAAAACTGCACCTTTCAGAGTGGCCTTTTATTGTGGGCAGTCTAAGGCACACCTGTGCACTAATCATGGTGTCTAATCAGCATCTTGATATGGCACATCTGTGAGGTGGGATGGATTATCTCAGCAAAGGAGAAGTGCTCACTATCACAGATTTAGACTGGTTTGTGAACAATATTTGAGGGAAATGGTGATATTGTGTATGTGGAAAAAGTTTTAGATCTTTGAGTTCATCTCATACAAAATGGGAGCAAAACCAAAAGTGTTGCGTTTATATTTTTGTTGAGTGTACTTATTTGCAGCAGTAACATACAAATAAATTATTTTTAAAAAATCATACATTGTGATTTCCTGATTTTTTGTGTCTCTCACAGTGGACATGCACCTAAGATGAAAATTTCAGACCCCTCCATGATTTCTAAGTGGGAGAACTTGCAAAATCGCAGGGTGTTCAAATACTTATTTTCCTCACTGTATAAGGGTGGGCGTTTCTGCTCACCCCCTTTTGGTCACACATGTCACTGTGGAATTGTTTGTGTATCAGTTTTTTTTTTTTGTTGTTGTTTTTATTGTTGAGTCTGAGTGCCAAATAAATTCATTCATTCATTCATTCAAAAATCACTGGTTGTCTGGATCAGAAATTTCAGTTAAATATATCATATAGCAGACAAACAGACTGATATTTGACAAGTGAAATGAAGTTTCTAGTATTTACAGAATGCGAAAAAATTCTTTAAACAAAATTAGGCAGGTGCATAAATTTGGGCACCCCAACAGAAAAAACAAAACAAAAAAACATCAACATTTAGTAGATCCTCCTTTTGCAGAAAAACAGCCTTTAAACGCTTCGTATAGCTTCCAGTGAGAGTCTGGATTCTGGTTGGAGGTATTTTGGACCATTCTTCTTTAAAAAACATCTCAGGTTTGTTGGTTTCCGAGCATGGGGAGCCCGCTTAAAATCACGCCACAGGTTTTCAATAATATTCAGGTCTGGGGACTGAGATGGCCATTCCAGAACGTTGTACTTGTTCCTCTGCATCAATGCCTTGGTAGATTTTGAGCAGTGTTTAGGGTCGTTGTCTTGTTGAAAGATCCAGCCCTGGCGCAACTTCAACTTCACTGATTCAGGAACATTGTTCTCAAGAATCTGCTGATCTTGACTAGAATCCATGTGACCCTCAACTTTACCAGGATTCCCAGTACCTGCACTGGCCACACAGCCCCACAGCATGATGGAACCACCTCCAAATTTTACTGTAGGTACCAAGTGTTTTTCTTGGAATGTTATGGTCTTTTTTCAGCCATGCATACTGCCCCTTGTTATGTCCAAATAACTCAATTTTAGTTTCATCAGTCCACAGCACCTTAATCCAAAATCTAACTGGCTTGTCCAAATGTGCTTTAGCATGCCTCAAGTGACTCTGTTTGTGGTGTCTATGCAGAAAAGGCTTCCTCTGCATTACAGCATCATGCAGCATCTTCTTGTGCAAAGTGCGCTGTATAGTTGAAAGATGCAGAGGCACTATCTGCTGCAAAATCGTGCTGTAGGTGTTTGGAGCAGGTCTGTGGGTTGACTATGACTGTTCTCACCATCCTTCGCTTCAGCTTATCTGAGCTTTTTCTTGGCCTGCCCCTTCGGGCCTTAACTAATACAGTGCCTACGTTTTAACAGCGTCTGCACGAGGGCGTGTGCATCCACATACATGACTTTGACAAGAACAGAAATTAGCGGAAGTTAACATGCACACTGACATCCGCGAAATGTCATGTAAATCACTCGAGGTGTTATCAGGTTACAAAATTAGCGTTTTAAGTTTTAGAAGTGTTAATTTCTCCATAGCTTTTACATAATATATGACACAGAGGTTGTATACACAAATGAAACAGAGGTTGCGAGCTAGACATCACGATGCTGCTCTATTCTGACTGGCTGTCACTCCCGCCCCTCAACCCCCCCCCCCCCCCCCCAAAAAAAATGGAACAGAATGAAACAGAGTGTGACTTTGTAACCTCATAAAATACCTCAAGGTTAGCCATCTTTGAACTTGTCCAAAGTCTGTGTCCCAAGAATGTTCCCCATGAATTTGAAGACTCTGGCAGTAATAGTACTGGACTTATGAGCACAGAGACGGACGGACGGACACAAAGTCTTCTCAATACCCAATGGCCATATTTGATGGCCTCAGGTAAAAATACAGCGCAAGTTGTAATATTGTGGAATTCTCCTTTCAGTTCAAACATACAAAACATTATCTCAACAACACTGGACAATAGGAGAAGGTGTACTCCATGAAGGATGTGAAAAATACGCTGTGGGGGAGCTCAATCATTGTGGTCAACTCCCAAAACTGAAAGCAAAGCTAATCCAGAAAGCCTGATGCAGACTGTCTGCAGCCATTAAAGCTTCCTCACCTTGAGCTCTTCCTCTAGCTCTGCCATACGTCGCTCCAAAATCCTCCGCTCCTGATGCCAGAGAAACATGTCGAGGAGAGATGCGTGAAGGAGGCGACATTGGAAAATCAGAAAGGCAAAAGTTGAACAGAAACATGGTTTTAGTGGTGAAGAGAAAGGGAGAGAATGTCAGAGAGCAGGACGGCTGTAGTAACAAGCATCTCATGCTGCCTTACCTTCCTCTCCAGGTCCAGGAGGGCTGAACAGTCGCTGAAACGCTCCTGTCTCTGTCGAGATACATCAACCAAATTACACTGACATCACCACAACAGAAAGTGTCATGTTTGGCCTGTGTGCAACTGTGAAATATCTGGTTTCAGCATGTAACACAATGTTTAATCTGAGTCCTGTTGCAAATATGGTTTACTTTTCTATTTTATTTATTCTCTCTCTCTCATACACACACCCAAACACATGCACCCTTACAGTGCAGCAGATAACTGAATATTTACAGAGCAATCCGTCAATCAAATTCGGCACAAATACACATTACTCTTTTGAAAAAAACTGACTGGCCACCAGGTAGTTAATAGGGTTTTAAAGGGGATAGTTTGCACCATGTGTCATGCTTAGTCATCACATTACATATGTCACGTGTCATGGAATCCAAAGGACGTCCACATTTTTTCACTTTTACTTTGGAGACCATTCAACAGTCAAAACTATTCCATTTATTAATCCTATCCGTTCAACCAATAATCTGAACCACTTTTTACAAAAATTGGAGCAACTTTTGACCCCTGTATGAACTGAAATTGACCTTTGTCATCATTCTTAATGTTTTTAACCCTGTAACATTCAGTCAAAGATCAAACTATACCTTTTTGGAATCTTTATGTTCAGACAAATAATGTGGTGTAGTTTTCAATATGATTGGAGCATTTTAAAATTATGACCCCTGTGTAATTCTTCAATTGACCCCTACCTGGCAGCCTAATGAAAATTTAGTGGCCAGTCCATTTTTTTTTCAAAAAAGTAATGTCTAAGGAGTATTTGTGCTAAATTTTGAGCTTGCATCACTATTTGAAGGATTGTTTCAGTGATCTGCTGCACTATTAGTGACCAGTAGGTATGTGCATCTCCAGCTTAAAAATGATATGATTCATGGCTGGGATACAATACAATTCTAGACAATTTGACTCGGTGTGATGCAATTTGATCCAATTATTTAATGTCAAAATTCATTTTCCATGATAAAATAGAATAAGAAAGAAGTGGTAATGCTTACTTTAAAAACATATTACATTTAGAAAAAAAAAAAAAAAAAAATCAGGGACCTTCTATGGATTTTTTCCTACTGTGCTGCAGCATACTGGCCAGGGTTCTAGCTACGGTGGGCGGCACCGGGTGATACTGCCCAGTACTGCAAATTTCCGCCTGGCTCTCACGTTCAAATCGGTTGTCCTGCCCACCACGGACTTTCCAAAAACAAATTGAAACGTTGCTGAAAAATGTACCAATTCGATCGCATTTCAAGCTTATGGAGTGGTACTTTTGTTTTATTTTGCAATTTCAACCAAATAATTAAAAGGAATATATTTCTCATTTTCTTCATATCGAAGTGCAAACACCAGAGACAACAGCAACCAGCTGCTTTCAGGGCTCTGTGAAGCCACCGAATGCTGAAAGCAGAGATTAGAGCGGGCAGAGACGCACTCCGCTCTGACTAAAAGGAAAAGAAGAATCCTCCAGAAATTATTATAATTCAGAGTTGCTTCTGCGTCGGCAGATGCTGATGATATACTCAGATGTTTATGGCTTATTTTACAGTTTAAAGGCTCCCTGTTTCCAAAAAGGTCGAAGGAAAACAGACGGTGAGATTGAGGGGGGAGGAGGGCAGAGGAGAGAGTGCAAGAAGGGAGGAGGAGCCTCAGTGAATCACTGAAAGTGAAAAACTGATAATCAAATCAGTCCAGCTTCAGCTCTTGTCCATAAGACAATTAGAGGTTATATTGTTTAAATAATAATAATAATAATGCTATCCCACTGAAACATGTTGGGGGAAAAAAAAAAAAAAGACAGAAAAACTCTGCCTGCTTCGCAGGATTAAAAAGGTACATTGTGTCATTTTTGAACAAGAGAGCAAATGCTACATGCCCATCAAATATTAATGTGTTTTTAACCTTTTCAACATTATTTATTTTATTAACTTAAGAGTTTGACAGAAACATTTAAAAAAGAACTTTGGTATTACAAATATTACAACATACGTAAATGTCTTTGTTTGTCTATTATTCTTTCTTTCAATACATCAAAAACCACTCAAAATTAGTTAAAACAGGGCTTGCCAATAACATTTTAGACATATAAAACCCTATAGCTTCAGGGGGCTCTGCCCCCTTGACCCCCACTTGGACCCCCAGACCTGAGTCACGATCATGTAATTTACCCGGCACTAAAATGGATCTAGCTAGAACCCCGATACTGGCACCGTCTCTGCTCGTCTTTTGTTCATCACTGGGGCACCACCACATGCAGTAGCAGAAAGTGCAGCATAGTTGAAGCCCAGAAGAAGAAGCCAGTTGTTGTTAGCATAGCATAAATAGCACAGCATAACATTCCTGTTCTAAAGTGGTATGACCGTATTAACAAATTGTGAACGGAACAAAGTTCAAAAGGGTGCATTTGTCTGTTACACCGCCTTCCACTCTTGGACATGTTGATTTTGCTTTGATGACGTGAGTAAACATTCTTTGACCAGTCTCGTGAGAGCCTCATGCTGACCTTTGAACTTTTACAAGCGTTTGAAGACACAAGAGTAGCAGCAAAGCAGGCTTAATTCAACTGATTTATAACATAAAAAATAAAAATCAAGCCATCGATCACTTCATGGGATCAGTGTATTGATGCATTTGTATCTATTACTGTAAAATACTTTTGTAATGGTTTTTTTTGTTGCAGTCCTATTAACTAGTGAAAGCCAAAATAAATGAAGAAAGTACTTCAAACCTCAACAAGAAATCCAAGAACGTAGATATCACAATGACAGAATGTGAGCAATACAGCTTAATCACATTAGAAAAGCACAATAATAAGAGTTTGTATCACCTGTGTGGCCTTTTCCAGGTCCAGTCTGGTCTGACTAACTATTCTCTGAGTGTCCTGCAGCTGAGACTGTAGCTGGCCGTTCTCCCTGGACAAATCCTCAAACAGCTGGCACACACGCACAATGAGCAGTAAATAACTAAACAATAGGATATGGAAAACCAACAATGAGACTTCAATATCAGTTGAGAGTGCTGACCTTCTTAAAATCCTTGGTATCAGCACCTCTCCCATGGATGTGCTCATTACAGGATATGTCTGACCTGAGTGAATCAGGACATCAGAAGTCAGATAGCACTATCAGAAAGAACGAGCAAAAAAGATGGATCAAAAAGGTCAAAGGCTGGATTCATACCTAGAAGTCATGTTTTGGTTGGTCTGTAAAAGAAAAGAAAGAAAGAAAGAAAGAAAAAACAGAAAATAGGACATAAAGAAGTTTTGCATCTTAAAAGCTGAAGAAGGTAGTGACAGATGTTTCAGGTATAGTTTTGTCAAACCAATAAAATGTTGGCATTAGACTCCCCAACAGACACACACGATCGGTTGTAATAATCATGCACTGTCTTCTTCCAGCCAGTAGAGGCCACACAGGGCTTCATCAAAATTTACTGACTGACATCTCAACAATTTATGGACATACATTTGTACTGTGGCTACTTTCATAAGGGTTATAGTATAGTACACTGCATATTTTGGCAGGGTTTTAAACTAAAGTCATACCAAATACACAAAGCAGTACCTCAAATCTACCTCCAAACACATGGGCACAAACAGATTTAGTCATCCTTATATGGGCATCTCACCCACTAAAGGACACTATCTGTCAAAATGAATAAATTAACTCAGAAAATACCTGTGGATTCAGTCCACTGCCTGAGAACTCTTCCTCTCCACTGGGATCATTGTCGTCACTCTGCAGAAGACAGAGAGCACAACATGTCAAATTAATGTGTGTACATTACTCCATTAATTTTGGGGGAGAGGGGGATGTACATAAACATGCACGTTACCCTCATCACAACTCAGTCCATTGAACTAATATGTTAAATTTACCTCATTTATGTTACTTATTTTTAGAGAAATATTTCTTTCCACGTCAGTATGTGTCTTGAGTTGTTGACATGCTATATGAGGTTCAGCTGGTGTGAACTCCTGATTTTATCTCATCTGAATGGTGGTGATCCTACAGCAAAATACACAATGATTATACAGGAACTATTTAGAAGTGACAGAGGTGACTTTATTGAGTAGCAGAATGTCACGCTGTTGTACAGTTAACTTCTGAATATCTTGCATCTGAATGACCAAGATCCTACAAAAAACCCAAATGTTCCTGATCTTCCATATATAGTCTAAAAAGAAGTATGTCTGATATAACGTAATTTACTCTGAATTAACAGTTTAGGCATGAACTTGTTTGTGCTCATCAGTATTAAATTCTAGGAAGGATTTAGTCAATAGTCAAACAACCCACAAAAACTACCTCAAAAGTATAATATTGTTGTCTACTTTACTGCGTTCTCTCAAAACAAAATGCTGTGAGTTGATGCACGTCCCAGCTGGTCAGAAGCATTTTTTTTTTTTTTTTTTTTTAGGACTTTTACTGTGAGATGTCAGATGGGAATGACCTATGTTTTCTTTGCATCGTATCTGATAGTGAAAAAAGCACTGCTAAAAACAAACAAAGCCAGAGAAAAACACAGAAATAGCTGCAAAAACAAATTCCACATCAAGTATATGAAATTAGTTTGGGTACAGAAAGGATGATGTTGATTAAAAAAAACAGTGAATTGTTGAGAGTTCATGCAGAGTTTTTCAAATTTAAAATGTTTTACTTTCTGTGCAGATGCATCATCCTACAAAATTGATTCAATCCTTGTTAATCATTCTTTGAAAATAGAGTTATTCAAGTGATACTGTGTGAATTCCTGTATTTTTTTCCACTTCCTGATATATACGATGTCAGGTTTTTTTTTTTTTTGCCAATACTATGCAGACTAAATGCACACAGACCATAGTGGAAGTTTTAGATCTGAGAAACACACATTGTCATGTGGCAAACTGTCTAAAAAACAAACTGGGAGCACAGCTGGTTTAGAGTGGGCCCTGTAAATCTACTATAGCTGGCATACTACTTGAGCTGGCATCAACATATACACTGACCTACTAATGCAGTCTGTTACTTTACTTTGGGATTCTGATCTACAGGCGGTTAACTAATCACCATCATCATCATTATTATCTCGTCAGTACAAACACTGAATTGTATTTGGTAGTCTATTTGCAACTTTTCTGTTGCGTTATTGCATATTTTGTCATTCATGTGTTTCGCCTTGTGTTCTCTCTCTCCCCACTGGATCTGGTTTGCTTGAGATTTCTTCCTGTAAAATGACAAGAAAAGCTGAGGGAGTTCCTTACCACTGTCATCAGTGCGTTTGCTCACAGGGCAGGTAAGGTCTAGACCTTACTCATGTTTAGCTCTGAGGTGGCTTACGATTTGGGGGCCATATAAATAATTCAAATTGAAAAAGGTCTTTTGCCATTTGTATTGCATGAATTTTACAGAGTGAAAAAGGTGTGCTTTGTTTACACCTCTCCAGATTTCTGTGCCTTCCTTCTGGCCCGGGCTTGCCTCCTTTCCCTCCGCTCCCTGGCCCATCGCTCCGTCTCACTCTCTCCTGTATTTGCTTCAGCATCTGGAGAAAACCCATAGAGAAGTCACTGAAGACCAAATCATGTACTTCAGCAAACACCACAACATCAAGCTTGACCTTTTCATATTGTGTTGCCAGGAATGACACATGGCAGTGTGTACCTCTCCTGTCAGAGATCTGAGTCCGCAGAGTGCCAGCAGGTTGTGTGAGGCCGAGCAGGTCTGACTTCTGCAGACTGGCAATACGAGACCTCCAGCTTACTTCCTGTAAACATAGCATCCCCCTGCTGTGAAATCACATGATGTTATATAACAGCAGGCAAACAGGTCTATAAGTCAAATACAGCTCTCACCCCTTCCTCTCCCTTCTTTGGTTTTGTTTCCTTTTCTTTTTCCTTCTCTTCATCCTCCTTTTCTTTCCCTTTGTTGTCCATCTTCATCGTCTTCATCGTCTTTTCTGCTTCCTGAAGGTCTGTTAGTGTGACCCCCTTGTTATGAAAGAGCAACAATACCATTTTATTTATTTTTTGAACCAGTGATTATAATTAACTTTGCAGTGTTAAAGTACAGGACATTCATTACACCAATAAACATTACAAATCTGTGAAAATCCATCAGCAACTTTGAACCTTTGCAGAAAAAGGTGTTTATGTTTTGCTCGTGCAAGCACCGAAGGTACTGAGTAAGTATAGAAAAAGTGGAGTCCTGCACATCTGTAACATGTAAGGCTACAACTGGATGTCTTTTGTACTATGTCTCTCTGGAGGATCCTTCAGTACCACTGGAATGACTTATGAGTGTTTACCTATTGCCTGTTGGAATGACTTATGAGTGTTTACCTATTGCCTGTTTATCCCCTTGTCTCACGAGGGCATGTCAGCTGTGACATTACGGCCATGTGACACATTTTCCTGAGTGTGATTCAGCGTGCAGGTGCCTCAGCATTGAGGACCTCAAAAACTGGACAAGGTCATGGCCACATACATATCACATGGCTGCATAAAGCAAGCTGTCACTTTCAGGTGCACAGATGAACCACAGCGTGACGAACTGTAGCTAGGAGCGAGTTCAAAAGTACAAAAACAACTTCTGATTGGACTGCCACCACTTAAATAATTAAAATTTTAGGGCCTGTAGTCTTTGCCCTGAAAGTGCCATGTACATATCCTGTAGTCTTAAGCATTCTTTTCTCTTCTTTTACAGTTTAGATGAATGTGAGCAGGAGAAGTCTGTACCTGAGTAGAGCGGCGGGACTGCCGTGCGTGTCGAGAGCGAGCCTTTCTCTGTGCCTCGGCCTCCTCATCCCTTACTGGAGTTAAATAGGACCTACAAGCCAACATACTGTTTTAATGCAGCAGAAGCATCAAAACTCAGTGCTCAAAAGATTAGCTGTATAAATTTAACAGAGAAAAACTTTAATTTACTTCCGCCTCTGCTTTGTCTCCGTTTCGCCTGTGGTCATGCTCTGAGGGTTGGAGGTGGTGACGGCAGGTTGTTCCTTCTTTTCTGTCTGTTCCTGAGGAAGTCTTGGCGAGAAAGATAAGATGTGGCTCGATTAATGTTTTGGATAATGTTTTAATTGCAGCTTCTGTCAAGAAAACAATAAAAATACCTTTGGGCCAAGACATTATTAAGGCGGCCAAGTCCAGCGGAGATTGTTCCTGCGTTAGTTGAGGTCACAGTGGGGTCATCCAGTCTCTTTCCATAAGATGAGCTGCAAATGAAACCAAACCCGCTGGGAATTTCAAACATAATGCCATCTTTCACATCCACACGTACAAATTAGTAGTATTCATAAGCCGTGACGCTGCAAAAACAATCGCACACACAGGGGAAAAGCAGCAAGTGCATGAAGGTTAGTGAGCTGCATAACTGACCTGTGAGGCAAAGAGGGGTTGGAACTAGTGAGATCATTCCCTGATTGACTGTGAAGGCGCCGAGTGTAAGAGGAGCTACAGCTTAGCCAACTGAGAGAGACGGAAACAGAGTGATGGTGACACATACGCCGTGACACTGTGAAACACGTTCAGGTTTCACTAGCCCACAAATACAGGCCCACCTGTTAGAATTGTCAGAGGTGTTGTCTGGAATACTGAAAAGTCTGCGCGTTGGAATGGGTGGTACACGAGCGAGCCTTGGCTCCTGAAAATGAAGGCAAGTTCAGTTGAGTTGTGTAACAGTGTGAATAAGAGCTTATACAGTAACTGTTATTATTTAGCCTGTAGTGAAGATTTGAGTAATTAACAGCAGTAGTTTCACCTTGGTGTCAGCCTCAGAGCTTAGGCGGGGACTGGACGCAGAACGGGTCATGCCCAGACCAGACCCTGGAGGCCTGTTTGAATCCTGACTGGAATCAGAGAGCCCGACTGTACCCAGAGCAGCAGAACTGCCCGCCTTCCTCAGAGATGTTCTCCAAGAGCCTGGGGCCTCAGTGGTCATGGGCTTGCTTGTTTCCTGCTGCACAAGAAATAAATGTCACTGTGTGTTCTTCAGCGATGCTGTCATGAGGATGTAATAGATATGAGATGATCGCATGACATCCCTAAATTTGACCTTTTTCACTTGGTTTGCAGCAGTACCCGTTGACATGGAGGTAGGAAGGAGGCTGGTGGTGTTGCGTTTGTTGTTCAAGTTGTTTATGATCTCTCGGTTTTTCACTTTCTCTGCAACAGTGCAAAGGTCAGTTATTAAAGACCATTTATTGCTGAGAAAACCAGAGCTGTTCTCTTTAAAAGTAAGATTGCTGGCAACTCTCACCTGACTCTGCATCACTCTCTGATTCACTCTCCTCCTCTGAGCTGGAGCTGCTGGAGGCTTTAGCCTGGCTTGGAACTGTCTGGGAGTCCTCCTCCTCTTCCTCGGCCGGGGTGCTCTGCAGGGCGGGAGGAGCGTGTTTCTCCCGTTCGTGGAGGCAGATCTTCTCTTTACTGCTCATACGAGAGATAGAGGTCCTGCGGGGGCGGGGCCAAGGTGGAGTGGAACAACAGGCAGCATGCAGGAGCTCATCAGTGATGGCAATGGTTCCGTGTGCAGCCAATTAGTGCGAGCGTCAATCAGCGGGTGGAACAGGGGACCACTTTTGTGATGCAATGTGTAAAGAAAACAAGTGTTTAAATACAGTATGCCAACATGCAACAAATTGTCACACCTCACCTAGTAAGTGATAACTTAATAATGCAGACTTTACAGAAACTCACAGTGATATGACTGCAGAATTCAGACCCATGCACTTCAAAACAATTTTATAAAGTAGTGTACTATGAGTTGAGTTTTGTAACATATTGCCTGAGCATGAAAAATACCATAATTTAGTATTATGCTAGATGTTGTAAGCCAGTAATTCAGTTCAAAATTTGAAAAGTTACCAATAGCTCTTAATATAGCCCCCCCCCCCCAAACACGGGAGGTAGGGGGAGCACAGCCAAACAACAAACTAATTACTAGAAGAAGCTCACCTTGTGGGTGTGGTAAATGGTCTGATCTGTGTATGTACAGTATGCATGTCCTTGATTCATCTTAAGACATTTATCATTACATCTCCTTAGCCAGTGTTTCCCAACCTGGGGTCTGAGACCCCTTAGGAGGGCGCCAAAGACCACAGGAGGTGCCAGAGGTTTTATCAGAGGTTAGCAAAATTAAAAGATCTCATATTAAATAATTGGTAAATGGACTGCATTAATATAGCGCTTTTCTATCTGCATTACAAGCTCAAAGCACTTTACAATTATGCCTCACATTTAACTAGGGGATTAAGGACCTTGCCCGAGGGCCCTTAGTGATTTTCTGGTCTGGCTGGGTTTTGAACCGAGGATGCTATGGTCTAAAGACCAACACTTACCCACTAGACCATCACCTTCCCTCAAATAAAGTCATAACAACACACTTACTTGACAAGCAAATCTAATTAAAAAGCAAATTTTCTGTAGATGAGCGGGGGGGGCGCGCTTATGTCATATGTTTTTCACAAGTTGATATTTCCATGAGTTGTACAAGTATGAGTTTTCGTCATGTAGATTTTTTTTGTCCCAGACTGTTCTCACATGTTTTGGATATAGTCTGTAAAATTATGTAGGTCCAGTAAAGCAATGTTACATTGCGAATTAAAAATCTTATGATTAGCAGATACAAACCAGTAAACAGTTAATGGTCCGATCCAAAATGCTGTAGACCAGGACAGAATGGAACAGGATAGATTCCTATGCATTTATCTTGTAGTCTTATTGTTATTATGATTGTGATGTGTTGGTGCCTTTCCGTGCTACATCAAATGGAAAAATAAAGCCATTAGCTTGGCACAACATAGTCATCGGGCAAGATGCTTATGTTGCATTTTTTTATTTATTAAGAAATACGACAGATTACAAAAGTTTTGTCCCATTCTGTAGGACATCTATGATACAATCAATAGATGAAAAATTAAATGCGCAAGAGAAAGAAAAAAATAAATAGATGCGCATGCAGGTAACATTTCCCAAATCAAGATGCTGGATTGTTATTCCAATATACCAATTGAAAAACTGACATTGCATCATCTCAGTATAATTTAATTTCATAATGACAAATGATAAGAAAGTCATCATCCCCCACTTAAGATGTGGAGGAAGGTGTCAACGTATGTGATAAGAAACATAGACCTGCTTTTCAGTATCAGTAACTCTATCCTCTGTTTCCAAATAACATCATAGTGGAATATTCCCACAGGATTCCCAGCTTTTGGTGTTAGTGCCAGGTCAGGTCTGGGAGCATGTGCTGGTGTCGCACATCTCACAACCATCACATTACAGAACCACCTTGGGTCCTGGATCCTGGATGGAAACCACACAGGCAGACAACATTTGTTACTTTGGTTTAGTTATTCTCAAGTCTAGAATTTTAGGTGATTTATTTAAGTGGCTATCATGGCAAAATACAGTAATTTCCTATATTTCGGTGCATTTCTTTGGTTAAAAAAAGAAAAAAATATATACCCACACAGCATCGGTGCAGGCTGTATGTATCGGGGGTGGGGGTAAGCAACTCATGAAAAGATGGTTCTATATTTGAGCCATTTTCAAAATGCTAAAAATTTCGGAAGCCTCATCACCATGGGCTTGGCTTGACAATGTCTTACTGCAACTCACTGTCCAGTTTTCATGCTGAACACAGAAATAATTACTCTGAGTTATCAAGAACTGACAACTGAGTGTACACCAGATTTGCCTGGACTTGCATCACATTGCACCAAGTCTTCCGTGGCCTGCCCCATCTTGAGATGAACGTGGCCAGGTATTGGGTGCCTGGTAGTCCACCAAGCTCCGGGACAGTAAAAAAAAACAACCAAACAAACAAAACAAAAACAAAAAAAAACAAAACACTTTTCTCGACTTTTCCAAGTGGTGTGCCTGCTTGGCCTGTTACTCGGCAATGTGTAAAAGCAGCTTGACATCTCTCAACCTGCACAAATTTATCCGGATCAAACTATCAATCTGGATCTGGCAACAGTCGTATTTTTTTTCCCTCAAACATCATAATAATCAAGCTATGTTACTGTTCCAAAAAAGGGCAACACAAAATCATCTCAGAAAAAGAAAACCTAATCTGCAGCAATGAGGATCAACCATCCCCAAATCTGTTTGTGCCAAGTCCTATATAGGCCCTGAGAATCGTTGGTGCTGGTGCTTATTACCATATTCCGTAGCATGAAGGGGAAGAGAGTCTATGTCTCTTCATGAACTGGGTGCTAGTTCAAAGCAGGCTCTTTCCCCAACCAAGGCTGGTAACGATTTATAGCTAGGTGTACTGGGACAATGGAGACAAGTGTCTTGTTCAAGGACACATACGAGTATAGTGTGACTGAGAATCAAACCCAGATTTACAGATTGGCAGCCCAACTGCTTAACCCACTGATTTACCTCCCCTGCTCCTGGCTGTGTTTGATCCTTTTAATTTTGCTTTTATTTATTTATTTTTATCTTTTATCATTCTTCTGTATGATCACAGAGATGCTCCAGTGCCAGAATGAATTGATAGTACACCTGTTTACTGCATTTTGCCATAAAACTGGACACTGACAGTGTCCCTCCAGTGTTACAGGTGCAGCAGAAGCAACACGAGTAAAAGAAATGCTGATGGCGTGTACGTCATACCTGCATGCAAACCACTGCTGCTGGGATTACTGGGGTTCACACATGTGCCCACTCATCAACACAAGGGTACTGACCTGCGAGGACGAACTGGTACCATGGAGATTGGTTGACTGGTCTCAATAACAGGAGTCTGTTTCGCTTTCTCAGTACGTAACTGAAGAGGAACAAACACATTAAAAAAGGGGTAACATTGGCGCTGTAACACTATTAATCCCACCGCATTTATCTAACTGCCTGTGATAAGCAGCAAGCCCGTTTGAAGGCAAACTCACAGCATTTTGCTTTTTTTGTAGCTCCTCCAGCATGTCCACCAAGTTCTCATCAGCGACGTCCAAAGGAGTTTGGCCCTACAAGGACATTGATGATGCATGATTGGACATGGAGGGAGAGCAAGTGTTCATTATTCTGGTTATGTTATGGTAATGACAAAATCAATGCCATGCGTGATCTTTTTGCCTCCCTCACCACATTGTTTACAGCACCCATATTGCACATGTTGTCTGCGAGCAGGGTGCACATGTCCTCCTGTCCCCAGTGAGCTGCCGCATGCAGGGATGTCCAGCCGTCAATGTCCCTGCTGTCCACATCTAGTCTACACTGCAACAGCACCCTGAGCAGGACCAGAGAGTAGAGACAGTTAAAGACATTCAGGGGAGGGGAGGGGGGATGAGAACATATCCAGGAGGGGCAGAAAAGGCTATGAAGAAAAGCATGGAGACTGTGTGACTTGCTGGCATACCAAAAAAAGACAAATGCTAACAAGCCTTCGCGGCTCTAATGTATGTGGACTGATGCTCACTTCAGGACTTCGACGTAGCCTTTGGCAGCAGCTACATGCAGTGCAGTGGCTTTGGTGTTTGGATGAGGTGTGAGAGTGCCTCCTTTTGCCAACACCGCCATAGCGTCCTGTAGCATAACACGTTCCTCCTCCTTGCGGGCCTTG
Organism: Thalassophryne amazonica; assembly: GCF_902500255.1. NCBI lineage: Eukaryota > Metazoa > Chordata > Actinopteri > Batrachoidiformes > Batrachoididae > Thalassophryne > Thalassophryne amazonica. The sequence goes on from NC_047110.1 coordinate 57,588,860, forward strand.
TCCACATCTACTCCTGTGACGCACACACGAACGCATGATGGCAAATGCTAATGCAGGCAAATATAAACAAGTCTGTAGTCACACATCACAAATTAAAACAATTTTTTACAAGCTTTTAAAGATGGATTTTAATAGAAAAAGTAACATTTATTTCACATTTCAACAGTCCCTAATAGGATTATTACAGCTTTAAAAAACAAAGAATTCATCTTGCAGTGCGGTGACTCGAGTGGGTAGCGTGCTTGCTTCCAAAACAGAAGGTTACAGCTTCAAGACCACCCATTCCCATTCTCCATGTAATGTGGAGTTGTGTCAGGAAAGGTACCTATTGTAAAACGTGTGGCAAAAACAAAAAGGGAGAAGCCAAAACAAACTATTTACTTAGAGTTGTGACTTATCCTTTGAAAAATATGCTAAAACAAGGTCTCCAACCATGCTTTAGGGGGAGGTGATAAGCGTTGGGCTTGAGACCAGAGGATCCTCGGTTCAAATTCCAGTCTGAACGGAAAAATCAAAATCACCTAGTTGCTCCCGGTGTGTAGTGATTACCTTGTATGGCAGCACCCTCACATCGGGGTGAATGTGAGGCATTATTGTGTGAAGTGCTTTGAGCATCTGACGCAGATGGAAAAGCGCTATATAAATGCAGTCCATTCATTCGTGTTGATAACAGTGTAAGGCTTGTACACCAAAACTGTAGATTAGTGGGTGGGTGTCTTATCTCGGACTGTGTAAGCAATACAGTGGCCCCTCGCTATAACGCGGTTCACCTTTCGCGGCCTCGCAGTTTTGCGGATTTTTTTTAGTGCAATTTTGCGTGTTTTTTTTTTTTTAACAGCGCATTGTGTTCTGCGTCCTTATCAGGCGGGCCGGTCGCAGTACCGGTCAGCATCACCACGATTGCTCTCACTGCCTCCGATGCGCTTACTGAGTCTGCAAGCTCGGTAAATGCAACAGCGGGCCACTCACACCGCCCTCCTCTCTGCTGTGCGGAGCTGTGCCAAATCTGGCAACAGGTCCAGAGACTACACTCGCTGTTTTGATGCAGATGTTGACCGCAGCCGCAGAGCTCCGTGGCCACCGAGAGAGGACTTGGATTCTTTGCGGGTCCCGCATCCATACCTCCGGAAGCAGTGAGTGAAGGGAGAGTTCTGCGTGTGTGTTTATAATCTTCTCACCAAGAAGAAAAAAAGAGAGTGTGTTTACACAGGAGAGAAAAGTGAGAAAATGTTAATGCCTGTTTGAGAAAAGTGTATAAAGTGCGTAGTGAGGGGTTTTACAGCCTTAAAACATCTATAATAATTGCAAAAAACAGCGCTGACTACTTTGCGGATTTTGCTTATCACGGGTTATTTTTAGAACGTAACTCCCGCGATAAACAAGGGACCACTGTACCTCAAAAACAGCGAATGCTATCATTTAACTCACCAAATTAAAAAGGGCAGATACTGAAAATGATGTGATTAGTTGGTTGTTAACTTTGATATACCAGATCAATTGAAAAAGCAAACTTTGTTTTGCTGGTGTAATATATCAGAGATGTGCCTGCCACCTGCTGGATGGTGCATGAATGCTGTATGGATTATGGAAAACAGAGAACACCTGTGGTTGAACTTACTGGGTCGGCATGTCTCCTGCTTGTCAGTGCACTCAGCTCATTTACAATCAATTCATTTCAATTTATTTATACTCCGCCAAATCAGAATGCAACTCAAGGTGCTGCACAAAAGCAAGGTTTAAACCTTACCCCTCCCATGAGCAATTATAGCTATCAAGGTATGACAAATTAAAAGTCTTCAAACCTAAAACCTTTGCATAGTGCTGTACATATTTTTTTCTGTTGTCAGATAATACAAAGGACAATTTGACCACAGCTCATATATTCCGGCTGCTTACTAAAGGCAGTTCCCCTGGTTTTCCTGAGAATGTATAACGACACATACTGTGTGATCAGCTATACTATCAATTTCTTTTGGATTCTTGCATTTGTTTGCATCTTGATTTGGTATGAGTTTGCTACCCGACACAACCATACATGCACAATTAGAACACGCAGGGTGGGCTTTGAACCTTGGACCTTCTTGCTGAGAGGAAAGAGCACTAACCGCTTCTCCATCTGACATATAGACTTTCTGATCAAAAGGTCAAAGTTCTCAAGCTGCCAATCAAAACTTTGGAGACATGTTTTATTAAACAGAATATTTTGTTTGCATCTGTTAAAACTGTGGATAAAAAAAAAAAAAAAATCTCTTTGTCCATTTTGTATTTATTTTATTATACATTATGTATATTGTGGTTGACTCTCTATTTCAGAAAGGCAGAGTTAATCCAGGACAACAGTGTAACTAACTAGGCCAAGCCAAAAACAAGTAATCCATATGAAATCACATCTTTCCACAACAGACCACGAGGTCAACCACAGATTTAGGGATGTTGAAATGGAGAACGCACATTGTCAAGGATTTTATATAGTTCATGCTCTTATTATCATTTATTTTCTTTAGTTTATGCTTATATTATTATTATTTATTTTCTTATAGTTTATGCTTATTATTTTCCTCTTTGTGAGAAGAGGAGATTTTAGAAAGAAAGACTTGTTGACTGCATTCTTCATGAGTGAGCAAGCTATTTTTCATTTTACATAAGTGCCTTATCCTGCTGTGGGAGCCGCAAGGTTCATGTCGCAGGAATGGAAGGTTCCAGCAGTCACCTTGTCCCAATATCTCCCTCTTGCAGACATGACTCATGTGTAACCTCTCCCGACTGTCTTTGTTTGTTTTTTCTCATGTTGATGAACTAAATAAAAGGCTGGGCCAGAGGAGGAGATTTTAGGAGAGCTTTGTGGCTGAGCACTTACAAGCTGCTTCATTGTTCTCCTCCTCTGCGCAGAGCAAAAAATATATACATTTGTCTCTCTCTGACTGGTTTCTTTTCAGTGTTTGTGCCTCTCATTTCTTTAAAAACAGGGTGCAAACCCAACACACATGCACCCAGTGAACATCAGCTGCTAATGAAAGCTTCTGAGGAAAGGAAGCACAGCTGTTGTAATAACATAATAAAAACACTTTTAGACAATAGCAGACAGGCTGAATGTGCACGAAGGCTAAAAACAGAAACCATCACAGGAGCCACTTATCATTTGCACAAACTAACAGTTGTACAATTTGATTAAAAGTGAACAGTGGAAGCTCATGTTATGGAAGTATGTTTACGATGAAGATCTACGACAGACTCCAGAGATGAGCAACGGCAAGTTTGCATTTTGCATCACCACTCTTATGCTGCATTCACACCGGGCGCGATCAGACGCCACAAATTTGCGGGGGTCGTATGGTGACAGACGCGCCACCATCGCCCGGTGTGTCGCTCTGCTTTTGCTGCGAAAATTTGCCCCGGTGCATCATCAAATAGGAGGAGCTTCCATTCCGCTCGCCGGCTCCGGTTGTCAGTCAAGTTAACCTGACGGACCTTGATCACACGGAGCGAGTTGTTGTGGAAAGTTGACAAACGTCATGAGACACTCCCAATTTGGGGAGTATCATTATTTGCTGCAGTAGCTGCATCTGGATGACGGCCGCTTTCAGCGGTCCTTCCGCCTCTGCGGGACCCAGTTTGAGGACCTCCTGTCCCGTTCGCACGTGCACATGTAAACAAAAAATAAAAAAAAACAAAACTCCGCTGCTTGCTGTGGGGCTGCAGCTCGCTCTTCCCCAAAAACTCTGTCATAATTCTGTTTAGAAACCAGTCACCATTTGTTTTATTATACATCTGTATAGTTAATTAATAAAGTATTCGCCACAGACGATTTGCGCGCGCGCACGTACAATAAAAAGAGAAAGAAATCCGCTCCCCATGCTGTGGGGCTGCTGCTCACTCCAAAAACTCCGTCATAATTGTGAAATAAAGGACAAAAGAGACATAAGTCCTGCTCACAGGCTGCTACCAGATACAGGACATGTTCACATCTTCAGTCAAACTCCAGACATCTCCACGTCACTACATATTCAGTCCCTGATTGGTCATCGTGGCGCGACGAGACGAAAAAGTTCAGATTTTTCAACTTGGGGAGGAGGGCAACGCGATGTGATGCGACGCAGTATCACGCCACAAATGCGCCAATCACTCAAAATCGCTTCACTCGCGTCGCTTCATTAGCGTCCATCGCGTCGCGCTGCGTGACTTGGCGCCAAAACGCGTCGTTCCATAGGGATTATATGGCAACCTGTCACTGCTGTCGCTTGCGTCGCGCCCGGTGTGAACACGGCATTAGCTTTACAGTGGAGTAGAGAGCAGATATTCTTTCACAAAAACAGATCAAATCCAGGCTTGCATCTCAGATGTACCTTCTTTGTAGCTAAACTTTCAGGTCTTCTTTTTAAGAAAACTACACCAATTTATCATGAAGCTGTATATCTGGTGATACAAAATGCAAAGCTTGCACTGTGCACAATTTCTCCAATCACAGCCACATAAGCCTATAACTTCTTCTGGGTTGTCTGGGTGTCTCACTCTGTTTTTGAGAACTGTCTACTCCATGCAGATTTACTATTGAATGCCATACTGTGTGTATTTCTTTGTAATTGATTTAAATAAAGTCCAAGACATATTCACTGGCAGCTTTACCATCAGAGAGCCTCGTCCACAACTACCACAACAGACTCCAAGCTGTCATTGATATTAAAAGGGGGCAATACACGGTATTAAGGACAGGGGTACGTAAACTTTTGATCAGGGTCATTTGGGTAGTTTCTGTTGTCATTATGATTTAAAAAGAGTAAACACAGTTGTTTGACAATAAATGACTTCACCCAACCACTAACTATGAGTGGAAAAAAAGTTTTTGTGTGAGCAAGCTCAGATGGAGAGCATTCGCGTCACACTCATGCACTCCCAGCTTCAATGGGCCGGCCATGTACACCGCATGGAAGACAACCGCCTCCCAAAGCGTCTATTCTACGGGGAGCTCAAGGAAGGGGTTCCTCAATACTCAAGCACCTGCATGCTGCATCATGCACAGAGAAACGGGCCGCATGGCTAACAGAACTTAACTGAAATGCAATAGGTACCATGGTATTTTATTGTGGGTTAACGGCAGTTAAGTACAAGTCATACATCAAGAACTGGTACAATGTCCAATGAAATCAGTGAGGGTTGCTGATAAAATTCGGATAGGATAACTGGGAATTTCAGGATTAATCTGCTATCTGCTTTGTAAAATACCCTTCAGTATAGTCGGGTACATAAGTATTTGGACAGTAACACCAGTTTTGTAATTGTGCTTCTGTATACCACCAAAATGGAATTGAAATGATGCAGTCATAATGAGCTTGTAGTGGAGAATTTCAGTAGTATAAAATTAACCATTTAGAAATTATCATAGCCTCAAGTAATTGGACAAACTCAATAAAAAGGGTTATTTTTAATATAAATCAGGACTTTTACAGCCAGTTTTCTTTTGTCGACTCAGGGGATGGACACAAACATCTGCAAATCACTGAATAGGTCTTGCACTTGATTTACATCAATCATTAAGAAACACAAACAGCTGGGACTGTTTGGTAAATCTGTCTGGAATAGGCAGTTCTCAAAAACAGAGTAACAAACCTAAAATCTGTATTTTTGTGGGGTTGGTAAGGTTAGACCTTACTTGTGTGAAGCGCCTTGAGGCAACTTTGTTGTGATTTGGCGCTATATAAATGAAAATAAATTGAAATTGAATTGTGTAACCCCTTGAAATAAAGCTGCAAGTCTGCATTACAAGCACATAGTCACTGTGCCCCTTCCAATATATTGTGGTGTTGCACAGAGACAAAATTACACAAAAAAAAAAAAAGGCTCACTGTCCAAATAGTTATGTACCTGACTGTACTGACTGGACATCACCAAATGCATCCTGGGACATTTAACTGAACAGACATTAAAGTTCAAACACAGTGAATCTTTACCCTGTTTTTTTATTTCACTCTTGAGAAGTCTTTGCATGGCGTCTTCTGTGGCCACATCCAGAGGAAGCTCTCCTTCACTGTTCACTGCCCCAACATGAGCGCCGTGCTCTATTAGGTACCTTAAAAACACACAAACCAAAATTCAGGTTTAGATAACAGCAACAAACTCACAATATACACATTACTCAAATGTGGTTACTCAAAGCAGGACAAATACTTTGTATATTTTCACAACAATTAAAATCACATGACGAAACGTAAGCGTTCTGTGAGCGTCCACACTCACTTTGCAATTTGGATGAAGCCACAGGAGGCGGCGGCGTGCAGAGGGGTCCAGCCTTCGTTATCTCCTCTGTTGATGCCACTCCCACTCTCCACCAGAAACTGCACCATCTCAGCATTTTCATCAATACAGGCCTGTCAAAGACACACACACACACGCCGCAAATCATTGTTTCTGCCAAAACAGCAAACACAAAATGAAATTCAATCAGCTAACTGTAGCTTTGTTATGCACAAACGCATACATGAGTGTGGTCATGCACTGACAGTGCAAAACTAAAAATAAATAATCTGCCATTTCAGACATTTAATTATTCTTCCATCAACATATTTAGACAAACTGGTGAATATTATGCTGTGTCCTACCATTGGAACGCAGAGAGAACTGTGCACAAAAACAGAGTAATTGTGCAACAAGGAGACAAGTGAGGTAAGCCACCAATACACCCATGAAAAGTCTGAAAGAGTTATAGACTACTGTGGTTATGATTTGAAAGCATGTGCACAGTACAGCTTTTGTCTGTAGCATCATCAGTGTTGCAGCTTCATGGTGGAGTGGAACAGAGAAGGATTTTCATTAAAGAAGTTTGATTAGGAAAATGAAGTTTCCTTGGACAATACCCAAGTTGCATGACAGCATACTGACATCTGCGTGAATGCGACGAATCACTATAAAGCACTTATAGGGTCCGCTTCAGATGGAAAAGCACTACAAAAATGCCCTTTACCATTACCATTTTACAGAAATCTTCTACGTGTCTTCAGGAAACTGTACATGAAATTTTCTGTCTTAGAATTTCTAAAAACCTAAAATCTGTATTTTTGTGGGGTTGGTAAGGTTAGACCTTACTTGTGTGAAGCGCCTTGAGGCAACTTTGTTGTGATTTGGCGCTATATAAATGAAAATAAATTGAAACTGTTCTGTGCGCACATTACGCACACAGAATCAATCGCATCAGCCGTGATCATCCTGCACAGACAGATGTGTGCGGACAAAGTGTGACACAGGCTTAGTACAAAATTAACTTATTGGAAAGTGATTATGGGTTTCTTTTTGTTCTGTGCACCTCAAAACTACAATGCAGTTCACATTAGAGAAACACATTCATTTTACAGGTTTCAAGAAACTCATCCAGCCTTCACGTGAAAGTGACTTTAAAGTACAGCAATGACAGCAATGATCAGGAGTCACACAAAAAAGTACTTTGTGCTCAGTGTAGAACTATGGTCCACATGTGATGCATGGAGAGGCACTTGTTCTGAACGAAACAAACAACGCAAACCGTTAACTCTTTAAATATGACCAACATTTTAAGTGATTGATTTTTTATTTATTTATTTATTTTTTGTCCACGAGGAGGCAGTGGCGTGTCAGCTGCCGAAACAGCCATCTGTCATAACTTAACACCCAGGTTTCAAACATGCAATACAGAGAAGCAATCGGAACCTACTAAATTTTTTTTTGATCTTGATAAATCTGATTGCATGTGCAAACCTCACCGATTTGCATGTTCAACAACAATAACTTTGTGTATTCAGGTGGACACACCCCAAACTGCATATTCATGAAGGAAAACATATTAAATGGACAATTTTTCACATTGGAAAGACACAACCCTCAGTGGGCACATGAGCAAATCAGCATTTCCTTTTTTGTGGGACCTGTGGTGTTTGCACACATCTCAGTAAGTTGGCCTCTAAATTTTTAAGTGGAACTGGATGAAGGTGTGAATCCAGTACCCCCCCCCCCCCCCCCCCCCCCCCACACCCTTGCATTTACCTCTTGTGGGACTAATATAGCAATATCTTCTCTTAAATGAATGGGACTATACTATGTGAATTACATTAGAATTATATTACAATTGTAGAGTCAATAAGCATAACTTTACATTAATTTTGATGTGCCATTTATGTAAGATTTTCAAACTATAACTGTTTCAAAGTAATTACATGGATTGCTGAAAACATCAATTTGACTTTAGACTGCATATGCACAATCCCTACATGTCTGAACCACTCAGATTTTGGTTGTACTGTCAAAACAAGTCAAAATACAAGAAAATTGGTGAAAGCAGGAAAGTTATCTTAAAATCTGTTATACACACCATTTACCAACAAACAACTCTGTTACTGCCAGTGGTTCTTTGCAGGAGGTGCAACATTAGTTTTAAATGCATTATCAAACAGGCTGTACACGAGAGTCTAAATCCGGTTTCAGAGCAATACACGAGGCCTTTGACTTTCCCACTCGCTTTGTTTTGTCTTGCTATGAAAGTGAAAGTTTCAGCAGGAGTAAGCAGACAATTACAAACATATTTCCCCCCTATCTGCTCCCAGTAACTAAGAGGAAATAAACAACAAACCAGACAGTTCACATGATGCAGATCTAATGGTGAAGCAAGAAATCAATTATTCAAGCATAAAGCCTCAGTCCCACCGAATAATAAGCCATGAATAATGAGCCACGCATGGGTGTGTCAGCAATTATTTGAAGAATGATCCATGTTTTCTTCTATTACGTATCCGTTATGAAGAAGCCTCTATGTGCCTCACATGTGCCAGGTATCAGCCTCTAATGAGCCACAACCGAACTGTCATTTGAGCTGCGTCCAGCCTCAAATGGCTCATGACACCGCATATGATCCACGTGATATGATCCATGCATCACCATGTTAAGGTGACATTGGTGCACGCTTAGCCATGGTTTTGGTCCAAACCTCCAGCTCTCGCACACTTGGTCCCTTTAAAGTTTGGGTTTTCAATTCTTAGCATCCATTCAAGAGGTCACATTTTTTAAACAGTCCAAAAATAGATACGCCAGTACAGTCCGGCTGGTGTGCACCCGGACAGTCACCTCAGAGCTTCCTCTCTCTGGATTTATTTCTTCCGCGGCTTAACAGGCATTTTGACACCGTGATCCAACTTTGAACTCTGTGTTTGTTCGTTAATGTCTGCGAAATCGCTCTTTTGCGTGCGCATTCTGCGTTCTTGGACAGTCGCCTCTGCTCCTTCTCGCTGGCTTCATTTCTTTCGCGGCTTTAATCACACATTTGACACCATGATCCATTGTTTAACTTTGTGTTCATCCGTTATTGACTGGGAAATCACTGTTTTGCGCGCGCTGCCATTCTGCGTTCCTGGACAATCGCCTCTGCGCTCCTTCTCACTGGCTTCCTTTCCATCCACAGCTTTAAACACACATTTGACACCATGGTCCATCGTTTAACTTTGTGTTCAGGTGTTATTGACTGCAAAAATCACTCTTTTTCAAGCTGGCGTTTTGTGTAAATGCTCCTTGAGCACGAGTCATTGCGTCAGCACGCAGCTCATCTGATCCATTATAAGAAGATGTTAAATCTATCATAAACATACTTTGTCCATGGCTATTCGCACGGCAGCCGTGTCCATAACTCTCATTTAGCTATTCGCACGGCAAGACTCTGGTGGCAAAACTTGGAACTATTTGTATAAACAAACATGCTGCATTCAAGATGTCATACCTCCTATAACATTTGTCCGATTTTGATTATTTTTTTTAATTTTATTTAGAAGCTGAAGATGTCTTCTTTACAGTACACTAATTGATTTCATCATACATACAATGAAAAGAGCGTGAAAATGTGAAAATGTCTCACACTTCTAGATCTACAGTCTATATCCCTAAGGATTACACTGGTGCAAAAATGATTTAAATATCATACATCCTGTAAGAAAGAGCTAAGAATAGGCCTACACTGTCTTTTGATACTCTGACACAAGAAGCTTTACCATATACTGCTGTATTACCCGACTTCGCCACCAGGGTCTTGCCGTGCGAATAGCCAAATGAGAGTTATGAACACGGCGGCCGTGCGAATAACCATTTCCACATACTTTTACAGCAGCTCACAAAGAAGGAATGAACATGCAACTGTTTTATCAAGCTATTACAATAAAAAATAGTTACCTTTTAAGCTGTTCCAAAATACATTTTCCATTTCATGGAGCAGGAGAGAGGGACAACAAGGGTCCAGATGAAATGGCTCTCTGTAATTCCAGAAGCAATTAGAGGTGTTTTCAACATCCAAACTGACAGAAAATGATTAATCCTCTTCAAAATAATTATTTTACATACAGCGTTCGGCATACAAAGCAGGTGGGATTGTGTGCAAGAGGGCTGAGCCTGTCCAAAATGTCCTCGTAGCTGCCAGGTGCTCGGATAATGGGCTTTCAGCAGCCTCGTCCTCGCCACAAACATGCCTCTATAATGCTCGTTAGTCTTCGTAGTAACTCTCATACAAACTGCCCCACGCTGTTGTTGCTAAATTTTGAACATTTTGAAATTAGCACCACGCTCAGAGATAAGCCTTGTTAACTGAATATTCTTCCTCTAAGAGCCTCTCAGAGCCATCATTCTCCCACGATAGTTGAGGAAATCCATGCTGCGTGGCTCATTATTCATCCTTCATTAATTTAATTAATGGGGGATGTAGTCTTAAAAAAAAACAGGATTAAGACAGTAATGTCAAAAAAATGCCTCCATCTTTCTATGATAAAAATTACAATGAAACAATGGTAAATAATGACAATAATCAATTGGGTTGCAAGGGTGAAAGTAATGATTTTGCCCAAAACAGAAGACACCATTAGATGCGAGGGAGAACAGTCACCGGGGGGTGTTCAGGAGAGGGCAGGGCCCCCTCTCGAGATTAGGATTTTTTGTTTGTTGCAAAAAATTACCTTAAAATGGTGCATTCGGGGATGCAATTACTAAGCTTTATGTGTGATATTAACAGTCCTTTTATAGCAGTTTAAAAATCAGCATTATTTTATGGAAGACAGAAATATTTACATGAAACACTACATGATGGTTTTATGCCACAATTAAAGAAATGTTTCCTCATTCCAGGTAAACCAGACACTGTCAATTATGAAATATCAATTTCAGTGTAATGAATTCATATTTTCATGGACATTGTATGTTCAAAAGTCTAACTTTCAATAGAACAGTGCCTCATCTCAGCACTTTCAGGAAGCAGAAAGTTTGACCACATTACACCCATTTTGGCATCTCTTCACTGGCTTCCTGTCCCTGTGAGATCAGATTTTAAAGTTCTGCTAGTAACCTATAAAACTGTTCATGGACTGGCATCTCCCTACTTAGCTGAGCTAATTAAACCCTACGTACTAGCCTGGGCTCTGTGTTCTCAGGGTGCAGGACCACTTTGTGTCCCAGGGTCAGTGGTGGGCACAGTTCAGCTAATCCAGTATCAGATAATTATCAAAGCTAATGTTGTTGCTATCGGATTAGCTTTTCAGATAAGTTTTAAAACCATTATCGGACCAATTATCTTCCGATAAATTTAGTTCCGGTAACTTTCAGTTCGATAACATTTTCTTTGCTGGTAATGTTTAACGGTCAAAAACATTTGTAAACTCTAAAATCAAACATTTTAGTCCGTTTGTTGTGTGTTTATAGCCACTGAGCAGACTGGCTCAGTGGCTATAAACATTTGCTGATGGCGTCATCATTAAGCGCAAAACGTGACTGGCCGGTCAACGCAGGGAGCATTGTGGGTAGTGTAGTTCGGGTTCACTTTGGATGTTACAGTGACTTGTCCACTCGGCACAAAAACAAAACAGACTAATTTTAACATTATTTTATTTCTTTGTGGCTGTAATTTAATCGCCAAGATTCAGTGGGGGAGAGGTGCTCTCTTGGCACAGCTGTGTGTACAGAGGGAAGGACTTTTCTTCATGTTTCAACACTGTTTTGGATTTTTAAATAAGACGCTTTATGTAGATTATTTACTCAGATGAATCCCACTGAAACTAACAGGTAAGAATTTATATTTACTACGTGTATTTTACTCTGCCAATCAATGCATTAATGGATGTATTTTGGTTGTTTAAGCCGCAGGGTTCAAAGCATGTGAAAAAAGCGGCAGCTTTTAGCTCGTAAATGATGGTGTATGTAACACTGAGATAAACTGTGACTTCTAATACTGTGTTTTACTGCTTTTGAAAGATGATGACAGTGTTTGGGGGTTTATTTTTTATTTATTAATTTTTCGTGTGTTCTTTGTGTTTGTGATCCTTGAATTTACCCAGCAGCCCCTGCGGCGCTTAAAGTCAAACTGGTTTATCAGAAGCCGACAGTGTAATCTGATGTGGCCGCGTCCAAATTAATACTAATAGTTATCGGTTATCTGTAATAAAAAATTTTTTTTAGCAGTTTATCGTCATAAAAGATAACTTTTCAGTTATCTGATTAATGGTTATCGAAGCTAACTTTTTGGTTAGCTGTGCCCACCACTGCCTAGGGTGAATAAAAAGTCTGCGGGTCATAAAGCTTTCTCTTCTCGTGCCCCTGTTCTGTGAAATGATCTCCCTGTGTCAATAAAACTGTCAGATTCTGTAGAGACTTTCAAGTCCAGACTTAAGACGCACTTATTTTCCCTTTTGTATGGCTAGCATACTGGCATAGTATGTTACTATGCTTTCTACCCTTTTAAATTCATTTTATTAGGAAACGGAGCGGGCTGCGGCCTCAACTTTATCTAAAGTTTGGGTCTTTAGTGAAACTTGGGCCTTTTAGTGAAACATGGGGCTAGTGGCCGACGACCATCTTAGTATTTCTTCTGTTTTTCTTGTGGCTTAATACTGACAAATTATACCTTTTGTTGTCTTTCCGATGCCCGATTCTGTTTTTTTCTCTCTGTTTGAGGTGCAGCTCCATCCAGAGATGGGAGTGGTGTGTACTTCCGCAAACCTCCGTCCTGTGCAAAATTTCCTGTATATTAATTTTGTCAATTGTGTCCATAGCATGGCCCAACAGCCAGATCACAATCAAGGGGTACAGTTTAAGCACATCTTTGTTATATATGCTTTACAATTTAATGTCATGCCAGTGAACGATTTGCATGTGTTCGTTAGTTTCATGGTACTGAAATGAACCACAATGCACAGTTTGGTGAAATTTGCAATGTTCTTTTTAAAATTATGGTGTATTATTAAACAACTAGAAACCATTGTTTTGATGTTATTGTGGTGCTGATTTCATCAAAGTACTACGAAGAATGTATCTTATATGCAGAAAACCTTCGGCAAACAACGTTTAATACTTCTGCAAGTTAAATTTGGTTGTTGGATTGGTAATGTGTGATTTGTATTTTACTTATTGCTGAGAAGCAACGCTGATATGGCCGATTGTTGTATTCATGGTTGCCGTTATGAAATCAATCTTCTTCACATCACTGACAGAAAATGTTCTGTTTTAAAGTAAATATGCATATTTTTCTTAGTGACCATAACACTGTTATTTGATACACAATGACACTTTGATTGATCAAAATACATTTTGTGATTGTTGTCTCAATAAATTCTGGATTTATGTCTGGAGAAACATGAAACTTAATATTTCACAAAAATCAGTGTAGTGTCCGTACACCACTATTTAAATAGTTTAGATTGATCTAGTTTAGCAATTTCTTTAGTAACAACTAAAATTATATTTACATGCAACAACTGATATTTAGTGTAAATCAGCAAGGCTGATTTGGAATTCAGGTTTGCAAAATGTAGTGTGCGTACACAAAGATATTTTGTGCTGCAAGTCTGGTCTACAAACATAGAAACCGGTTGCATTAGAGTTAAAATAAATAATGCAAAGCTCACTTCCATGCTGTAATGTATGTAACATTCAAGTATGTATGAGAAAACATGTTATATTTTCCCTAATAAAGAAACACCACATAATTATATGCTGCCCCCCACCCACACATTCCCCTGCCCTTCACACCCCCAACACACACACACACACACACACACACACACACACACACACACACACACACGTTAAAGATCATTTCAGGGTTGATCAATCCTTCATAATAAATGATACCACTATTGTGAGGCAATATGCCTGTGGTAATGTCCTGTATATTTAGGACGAGTGTTTAACCCTGGGCCCTGTGCATCACAACGTTATCAGTGCTTGAACGTGCATTTGATTGCGGCAGTTCTAAATGAGTTTTAAATGAAAAGCAGTTTTAAATGAACGAAGATTATATTCTATCCACCTAGAAAACATATTAGATATATGCATTACATATTTAAATAACAGCACCTTATTATTTAACAAATGATGAAATTGTAGTGTCCGTACACCACACTTTGACACAAAAAACATGCATTTCGAAATCAGCTCTAGCTTTTCAGGAAGTGAAGCTAATAAAAAGATATTTTGGCATTTATTAGACAACACCTTTAATAATTTTTTCTGAGTGTAAATAATTTAATATAGGAACATGAAATTTCTACCCTTAGTGTACCCCACTGGTACCCCTTGACTGTGATCTGGCTGTAAGCAGAGGGTCACCCCTTTGAGTCTGGTTTGCTTGAGGTTTCCTCCTCAGATCATCATTGGGAGTTTTCTTTACCACTGTCACCTGCGTGCTTGCTCTAGGGGTTGGTAAGGTTAGACCTTACTTGTGTGAAGCGCCTTGAGGCAACTTTGTTGTGATTTGGCGCTATATAAATGAAATGAACGAAAATAAAATAAAAAAATAAACATCTCCTCATATGAAGTTGAGAAGCTTCGCTTTTCCTGAAAAGGCTCTGCAGTGCCAGTGACATCACAGTGCATTTCACAAGTTCAGGAATTTTCAATTTAAAAGTGCAGCAGCCCACAAATAAAACAGTGGGTTTCCATCCCGACCCCCCATCAAACATTTTTTCCCCTCCAGTAAATTTACATGCTTCACAACCATGAAGATTTTTTCCAAAACAGAAATTTGTTTCAAAATGTTGTCCTGTTTGTGTCACCATAATTTACACGTTGTACTGACACCAGTACAACGTGAGTACAGTACAAGGCCTCAGGGAAATCCTGATTCAATTTTAGGATTGTTTGATGCATATAAGGATGAAGTGATCCCCCCACCCCCAACCCCCAGCAGGATTACTCGAAAGTGCTTGAGGATAGACACTTTGCATTTTCATGTAGTTATTGTGGTCACAAAATAAAAGCTTTGGATCTTCATTAATATGCAGTTTTCGGCAAAAAAAAAAAAAAAAAAAAAAAAAAAACTATCACAGAATCTAATCTGCTCATCTATTCCTCAGATGGTCAGGTCAGGACAGGTCTAGGAGCAGGAGCATGTGCTGATACTATGTGTCGTTGTGGCATCTGCCACAAGTTATGGAACCCACAGTATTTAAAATCAAAACGGCAACAATAACAGCATCACCAAAAAACCTCCATCCAGCACCTCATGACTCGATAAAAATCTTCACAGGTGTCTCTCAGCCTCACAGGTCAAACTCCCAGAGGTGGTCTAATTGTTGTATTATGAAATGTTGATCAGAAGACACGTGGACATACTGACAGCCGTAAGAATGACATTATATCCTGAATACTACAGACTGGACACAGCTGCAGGACATGATTTTAACTTTCGAGACTGAGATCTACCTCAGTCTATATGATCTTCGAGGTGTACAAGGTGACCTACCTTTTGGAGAGCATTTAAACAAATCAGATTAACAGATGATTCTGTTGGATGTAGAGCGCAGAAGCAGGTGTAATTCTAATCAAAGTGTTCTGATTTTCTGAGCTGACTCTCTGCAGACTGATTGCTGCAAAGTTTCACTGGGACAGGAAAGTGCAGGAGCGAGCGTCTGTAGCTGCACAGTCCTTCAGGTCGGACTTAAACCACCTAATAGGCTTTGCTTTTGGGCTAAATCAACTAATCACAAAGCTCAGATTGGTCTCCACCCTCCTTCATAATGTGACATAATAAAGTCAACTCAGGTAGTGTTGTGAGGAATTTAAAAAAAGAGACAAAAAACACAGTCAGGGTTGACTGCAGAGAACTGTGTCAAAGGAGGTGTTAAGCTGGATCGCGGATGTGGGTTTTTTGGGGAGGGGGGTGGGGGAGCCCTGAATGAATGAACAGAAGGGGAGTCCTTGTGCACTCTTTGTTACGACTGTGCACATAGAGTCCTTCAGCAGATGATCAAGTGACTCATTGTGGAAATTGCTGTTTGACAACAGCAGCTTGTGCCACTTGAGGAATATTTTCCATTTCTTCATCCGGAATCCCTAAAGTCCAAGCATGGGGAATTGGCTACGAGATCAGAAGGCAAAAAGAAGTGAAGAGGGGCAAAGAGGAGTGAGAGAGAGAGACAGAGAAAGAGAGAGAGTAGTTCAGAAAAGACAGAAAGGTTTTGGATGAAGAGGATGGAAAGTCTGGAGAGTGTGCTGGCCTATATTTAATTCTGGTTGCCTGGCAACCGGTGAGCAACAGGGGAGAAAAGGATGGATGGCAGGAGAGCCACCACACTGAGTGATGGTGGATGGATGAGGGAAGGGAGCATGGCTGGAATGTCCAGGCGTGGAACGTGGTTACTCATTTCATTTGGACAGGTCATAGGAAAACAGCTCCATCACAGTCAGAGAAAACACCGTGCGTCATGACGTCACTGCCTGCACCCGGGCCAGCTGCACCATTCATCAGCGCCCGTGAGCAAGGCAACAAGCAAACAAATAAAGAACAATAAAAAAAGAACAGCCCCTAATTTAAAGTGAAACGCGTGAAGAGTTTGTGAGATGACAGAAGGCCTGTGTGACAGTGATGGTGACCAGAGGAGACCGAGTGCTACTCAGAAATCAAAACTGCATCCAGAGTGACAAATATTCAAACACACAAAACTGCTGACATTAATCACCATCACCTCCGAAAGCGACGACCATCACACACCGCGTCACACTGGAATTACGAGTTATAAGAACTTTGTTAAAAAAGTTTTTACTCCGCCTGTTAAGAAAACCGAGTTTTGTTAGTTTGTTAGAACTTCTTGCCTGATGAAGCGCTGTCAGTCCGTCTATGTTGGCGTGGTTGATGTCAGCTCCCTGCCGGAGCAACGCCGCCACCTCCTCCCGGTCCCCGGCGGAGCAGGCGGCCATAAACACGGCTCCCTGCGCGAACCGCACTATCGGCCGCCGCGTCCCGGAACCAGTCGAAGTTTGACGAGTTTCTGTTCCCGTCTGGTCGGTCTCTGAACCCAACCATCGCTGTAACTGATCCCGCCGTCGCTGTTTGGCAGCTTCGGACCGGGAATGGTCAGTCGCCGCCATCTTCCCTGTCTGTCCCGGACAGATTCAGCTGCTCATCGCGGGACGAACGAAGGGTTTGACTGAGCGCTCCTCAGACTGCGCCCCCTGGTGGACAGAACACAGACACCAACGACATGAAAATCAATGCAAACGTCTGACTGGCATTATGTTGCCTTCAGGGACTTCTCGGAAAATTTGCTTTCAAAATACAGTTTCATATATATATAAACACTTTCCGGATGCACACACACATACATACACACACACACACACACACACACACACACACACACACACACACACACACACACACACACACACACACACACACACACACATATATATACAGTAGTGTTCAGAATAATAGTAGTGTTATGTGACTAAAAGATTAATCCAGGTTTTGAGTATATTTCTTATTGTTACATGGGAAACAAGGTACCATTAGATTCAGTAGATTCTCACAAATCCAACAAGACCAAGCATTCACGATATGCACACTCTTAAGGCTATGGAATTGGGCTATTAGTAAAAAAAGTAGAAAAGGGGGTGTTCATAATAATAGTAGCATCTGCTGTTGACGCTACAAAACTTAGGTCAAGTTAGAAAGATATTCACAGATTCGAAGTTCACGGCTCAATAGATCTTAAGAGAAACGTTGTAGAAAGACAAACACCACTAGTTTCTAACCTCAGGAAGGTAGACAACGAGCTACAACCTTATTTTTATCCATATGAGCCGTCCTCTGAGCTGAAAAAAAATAACGGGCAGGCGGCAGAGAAACGGAAGCTTAGGGACCGTCTACAAAGTGCATACATGGAAAAAAAAGACACCAGAAAATTATTGAATAAATCATTGTAATAAGGAGTGATATCACCAAATTCACTGCACACATCAGTGGGGTCAGACTGATTATACTACAGAGCTCAGTTTGGAAAAATGCCATTATAAAAACTTTGCAGAATTTTTTATTTTTAAAATTGTTAATAGCATCAAAGTCACAAGGTGTGGTGTCACCAAATTCACTGCAAACAACAGCCATGTCCTGTTGATTATACTACAACACTCAGTTTGGGAAAAAGTCATTTTTATAAATTTTGGAGAATTTTTTATTGTTTAAATCTTCAATAGCATCAAAGTCATAAGGTGTAGTGACACAAAATTTACTGCACACAACAAGGGTGTCCTGCTGATTATACTACAACACTCACTTTGGAAAAAAGTAATTTTTAAAAATTTTGGAGAATTTTTGATTGTTTAAATTTTCAATAGCATCAAAGTCATGAGGTGTAGTGACACAAAATTTACTGCACACAACAATGGTGTCCTGCTAATTATACTACAACACTCACTTTGGGAAAAAGTCATTTTTAAAAATTTTGGAGAGTTTTTTTATTGTTTAAATTTTCAATAGGATCAAAGTCACAAGATGTGGTGTCACCAAATTCACTGCATACAACAGCCATGTCCTGTTGATTATACTACAGCACTCAGTTTGGGAAAAAGTAATTTTTAAAAATTTTTGGAGAATTTTTGATTGTTTTATTTTCAATAGCATCAAAGTCATAAGGTGTAGTGACACAATATTTACTGCACATAACAGTGGTGTCCTGCTGATTATACTACAACACTCACTTTTAGAAAAAGTCATTTTCAAAAATTTTGGAGAATTTTTTATTGTTTAAATTTTCAATAGCATCAAAGTCATGAGGTGTAGTGACACAAAATTTACTGCACACAACAGTGGTGTCCTGCTGATTATACTACAACACTCACTTTTGGAAAAAGTAATTTTAAAATTTTTTTGTGCAGTAAATTTTGTGTCACTACACCTTATGCCTTTGATGCTATTGAAAATATAAGCAATCAAAAATTCTCCAGTAATTTTTTAAAATGACTTTTTCCCAAAGTGAGTGTTGTAGTATAATCGGCAGGACACCACTATTGTGTGCAGTAAATTTTGTGTCACTACACCTTATGACTTTGATGCTATTGAAAATATAAACAATCAAAAATTCTCCAGTAATTTTTTAAAATGACTTTTTCCCAAAGTGAGTGTTGTAGTATAGTCGGCAGGACACCACTGTTGTGTGCAGTAAATTTTGTGTCACTACACCTTATGACTTCGATGCTATTGAAAATTTAAACAATCAAAAATTCTACAAAATTTTTTTTAAATTACTTTTTCCCAAACTGAGTGCTGTAGTATAATCATCAGGACACCACTGTTGTGTGCAGTGAATTTGGAGACACCACACCTTATGACTTTGATGCTATTGAAAATTTAAACAATCAAAAATTCTCCAAAATTTTTGAAAATGACTTTTTTCCAAAGTGAGTGTTGTAGTATAATCAGCAGGACACGGCTGTTGTGTGCAGTGAATTTGGCGACACCGCACCTTATGACTTTGATACTATTGAAAATTTAAACAATCAAAAATTCTCCAAATTTTTTTAAAATGACTTTTTTCCAAAGTGAGTGTTGTAGTATAATCAGCAGGACACCACTGTTGTGTGCAGTAAATTTTGTGTCACTACACCTTATTACTTTGATGCTATTGAAAATTTAAACAATCAAAAATTCTCCAAATTTTTTTAAAATGACTTTTTCCCAAAGTGAGTGTTGTAGTATAATCAGCAGGACACTACTGTTGTGTGCAGTAAATTTAGTGTCACTACACCTTATGACTTTGATGCTATTGAAAATATAATCAATGAAAAATTCTCCAAAATGTTTTAAAATGACTTTTTTCCCAAACTGAGTGCACTGGTATAATCAACAGGACACGGCTGTTGTTTGCAGTGAATCTGGTGACACCACATCTTGTGCCTTTGATGCTATTAAAAATTTAAAAAATAAAAAAGTCTGCAAAGTTTTTCATAATGGCATTTTTCCAAACTGAGCTCTGTAGTATAATCAGCAGGACCCCACTGATGTGTGCAGTGAATTTGGTGATATCACTCCTTATTACAATGATTTATTCAATAATTTTCTGGTGTCTTTTTTTTTTCCATGTATGCACTTTGTAGATGGTCCCTAAGCTTCCGTTTCTCTGCCGCCTGCCCGTTATTTTTTTCAGCTCAGAGGACGGCTCATATGGATAAAAATAAGGTTGTAGCTCGTTGTCTACCTTCCTGAGGTTAGAAACTAGTGGTGTTTGTCTTTCTACAACGTTTCTCTTCAGATCTATTGAGCCGTGAACTTCGAATCTGTGAATATCTTTCTAACTTTACCTAAGTCGCTAACAACTCAAAACTATTATGTTCAAACTGCTTTTTTAGCAATCCTGTGAATCACTAAACTAGTATTTAGTTGTATAACCACAGTTTTTCATGATTTCTTCACATCTGCGAGGCATTAAGTTTGTTTGTTTGGAACCAGGATTTTGCTTGTTTACTAGTGTGCTTGGGGTCATTGTTTTGTTAAAACACCCATTTCAAGGGCATGTCATCTTCAGCATAAGGCAACATGACCTCTTCAAGTATTTTGACATATCCACACTGATCCATGATACCTGGTATGCGATATAGAGGTCTATTAGAAAAGTATCCGACCTTATTATTTTTTTCAAAAACCATATGGATTTGAATCACGTGTGATTGCGTCAGACAAGCTTGAACCCTCGTGCGCATGCGTCAGTTTTTCCACGCCTGTCGGTTGCGTCATTCGCCTGTGAGCAGGCTTTGAGTGAGGAGTGGTCCAGCCCCCTCGTCGTTGTTTCATTGCCAGGAAATGGCGGAATGATTTGGGCTTTTTTTCCATCAGAATTTTTTCAGAAACTGTTAGAGACTGGCAGCTGGAAACCATTAGAAAAATTTATCTGGCTTTCGGTGAAAATGTTACGGGCTTGGTAGAGAATAAGGAGTGTTACTGTCGCTTTAAGGACGGCCCCTAGCGGCTGTGGGGCGCACCGCGCTCTGAAGCTGCCATCGACAGGCTGAGCGACCATTTCATTTCTAAACAGATGGCTGTCTGGATCCGTGACCATTGTGTGCCATTTCTCTGGTTATCACAAGAGCTGGACATCAACCATTTTCCGGCAGATTTCACTTTTAACAAGAGATTTTGTCATGGAAAGCCGAGCGGGGGCTTCGCGTGTCACGATGGATTCGCTACTGGAGCGAGACAAAACCACCTCTGTTTTGGTCTCACAGGACGGCTTTGAGATGGCGTTCAGACAGCTGTTGGTGGTTTTTCCATCGAGTGATTATCCGAGAAATTGTGGATGTGCCTGGACATGCCAGAACATGTCCCGTGAGGCTTCATCACGGCGTTGCTTTGCGCCATGCGGCACCGCCGCGACGTGCGAAGCCTCCGCTCCTCTTTCCATGACAAAAACTCCTGTAACAGTGGAATGTGCCGTTCATTTCCAAACTGAACGCTGTGTTTTATCCGGGACGTCATCTGACTAGCACAGGAACTGTGAAAAGACGTGGACATCAGCACTTTTTCGGCACATTGAGATAGACGTGCGGAGGAATTGCCGCGCACTAACACAGAATATACAGAAGCTATATATCGTTGTTCGGCCAAAACCTCGGTGTTAAATTGGCAATAAATCGTTGATATAAATTATTTGTGTAAGGTTGATTCCATGCATTGTCTTGAGCACCATTTCAATGAATTCAGTTTGTATACCTATGTGCAAGTTTACTGAACTTGCAATCATTCTAAGTGATGTGCGTGTGTGCATTGATACCACATTTTTTAGGGGAGGTGATGGTCTAGTGGTTAAGGTGTTGGGCTTGAGTCCAGAAGATCATGGGTTCAAATCCCCACCTGACTGGAAAATCACTAAGGGCCCTTGGGCAAGGCCTTTAATCCCCTATTGCTCCGGGTGTGTAGTGGGCGCCTTGTATGGCAGCACCCTGACATCGGGGTGAATGTGAGGCATAATTGCAAAGTGCTTTGAGTGTCTGATGCAGATGGAAAAGCGCTATATAAATGCAGTCCATTTACCATTTAATTTTACCATTTAGAGGAGCACGGGTGACATAAACATATACCTTGGTATTTATATAAAGCAATTTACTATATATTGTTCATTTTGATGACATTTTGTGGAGCCCCTCCAACTTTTACCCCTGCCCTCTCCTCAGCCCCCCAACAAAAATTTCCTGGTGCTGCCACTGCTTTAGGTACGAATTATGATTTCCTAAAAGGATGAAAATGGCATCAGCTGAAGAAAACGAATTAGAACTGACAAAGCAAATGGAAAAATACAAAAGTTACATAATTCAAAAACTAGTGAAGAAAAACATGAGTTCAAGCAGGATGAAAGAGAAAGGGCATCCAGGCTGAGGAAAGAAAAGGCTAATCCAAGAAGTGCTGGACAAACGACATCCTTTATGTGAAAGATGATGTAACAAAAATATTTCATATAAAGAGGTTTTAACATGATAATATTAGTTTTATATATATATATATATATATATATATATATATATATATGTGTGTGTGTGTGTGTGTGTGTGTGTCCATAGTGACAGTAATCATATAATCTTTATATTCTAGCATGTGTGATCCAATATGACTATTAATAGTAAGGTTTGCATGTATTATGACATACCTATGTGAATGTATCACAAATAATGCAAACTTCAGAACAATCGGTGAGGTATCTGGGCTTACACAGGGTTGAATATCTGGGAGGGACTCCCAGTAGAGCCATTGCTTCTTTGCATTAAAAGGAGCCAGCTGAGGGCATCTACTTCCTCTGCTTGTCACCCTAGGGAAGTGTTCCAGGCACATCCAACTGGGGGGAGACCCTGAGGAAGACCTAGGATATGCATGCTTGAGGGATTAAACCTCCCAGCTGGCTTGGTAGCACCTCAGCATCCACCAGAAAGAGTTAGAGGACTTGGCAGATAGGGAAGTGTGGGTTGGGCTGCTTGTTCTTCAGGCCATCGGGACTTGGACCCCGATAAGCGGCAGAAAATGAATGAATGTATAAATATATGTACTAAATTTAAAGGAACACTTTTTAATCAGAGTACAGCATCAAGTCAGTTTAACTTCTGGAATATTGAGCTGATCAGTCAAGTAGCAGAGGGGCTTATTAATCAGTTTCAGCTACTTTGGTGATAATGAAATTAAGAACAGGGGCACAAGAGGAGCAACCATGAAATGACACCCCAAAACAGAATTGTTTTACAGGTCGAGACCACTGACACTTATTACTCATCTTTTCTCACTGATTTTTTTTTACTAGTTTTGGCTGGTAGCATGGTGTAGTACTTGGACCCTTCACAGATTACACAGGTAGTCTAGTTCCTCCAGAATGGCACATCAACACATGCCATGGCCTAAAGGTTTTGCGGTGTCTCCAGCACAGTTTCAAGAGCATGGAGGAGATGCCAGGAGACAGGCAGTTACTCTAGTAAAGCTGGACAGGGCTGTAAAATTTCCTTAACCCATCAGCAGGATCGGTATCTGCTCCTTTGTGCAAGAAGGAACAGGATG
Organism: Thalassophryne amazonica; assembly: GCF_902500255.1. NCBI lineage: Eukaryota > Metazoa > Chordata > Actinopteri > Batrachoidiformes > Batrachoididae > Thalassophryne > Thalassophryne amazonica. The sequence goes on from NC_047110.1 coordinate 57,612,645, forward strand.
AGCACTGCCAGAGCTCCACAAAATGACCTCCAGCAGGCCACTGGTGTGAATGTCTCTGACCCAAACAATCAGAAAAAGACTTCTTGATGGTGACCTGAGGGCCCAGTGTTCTGCAGTTAGTCCTGTGCTGACTGGCCGGCATCATGGAGCTGGAATGGCATTTGCCATAGAACACCAGAACTGGCAGGTCCACCACTGGAGTCCTGTGCTTTTCACAGGTTCAACCTGAGCACGTGACAGACGTGAAAGGGTCTTGAGACACTGTGGAGAACGTTATACTGCCTGTAACGTCATTAGTGCAGCAAATAACTGAAACAATACTTCACAGGGTGATACAAGCACCAAATCCATCACAAATTCTCCTTATTGCGCTTTTGAAAAAACCGACGGGCCACTTGAATTTTCAGTAGGCGGCCACATAGGGGTCAATTGAAGAATTACACATGGGTTAAAATATAAAAATGCTCCAATCATATTGAAAACTATACCACATTATTTGTCTGATCATAAAGATTCCTAAAAGGTATAGTTTGGACTATCTATGACGGAATGTTATAGAGTTATGGGGTAAAACCCTTAAGAATGGTGACAAAGGTCAATTTCAGTTTGTACAGGGGTTAAAAGTTGCTCCAATTTTTGTGGTGCCAATTGTTGACTGAGCTACTTGGATTAATAAATGGAATAGTTTTGACTGTGCTGAATGCTTGGTCTCTAAAGTTAAGGTTAAATAATGTTGACGACCATTGGATTCTATGACATCTGACATATGTTACCCCGTAACGTGATAACTAAGCATGATACATGGTGCAAACTATTCCTTTTTGAAACCCTATTAAATCAACCAATAATTTGCATCACCTTTGAACAAAATTGGAGCAACTCTAACTTTTGACCCTTGTACAAACTGAAACTGAACTTTGTCACCATTCTTGTTGTTTTTACCCCATAACTCTATAGAATTCAGTCATAGATAGTCTAAACTTTACCTTTTGGAATCTTTACAATCAGACAAATAATGTGGTATAATTTTCAATATGACTGGAGCATTTTTATATTTTGACCCCTATGTAATTCTTCAATTGACCCCTACGTGGCCGCCTACTGAAAATTCAAGTGACCCGTCGGTTTTTTCAAAAGGGTAATATCTAAGGTGTACTTTTGCCAAATTTTGTGCTTGTATCACCATTTGAAGGATTCCTCTGTAAATATTCTGTTGTCTGCTGCACTACATTCAGTACACACACACACACACACATTTTGTTGTATTAAGTCATGATTTTGATATCTAATGTTGGGACTATGAAACTGGATCCAATCAGTCTTAAATAATCTTCGTCACAGTACACAATGTAACTCTGGGCATTAACTAATCTTTAATTTGTGTTTAACTTTCATCAGTGTATGTCCTGAAACTTACAAATCTGTACACCAGGGCTCCATACAGATGCCACCGGAACGTCTTGTTTTTAAAAATAATATTAACATTTTTATTCACGCTATTTCTTGCAGGTATCTATACTATACTGTAACTAGATAGGGTCCCTTTACAACTTAATTTTTTTTTTGGGGGGGGGGGGGACACCTTGAGTATCTGGCTGATACACCACTTTTCATTTTAAACGAGGATCTTTTTTTTTCTTTTTTTCGAACATGACTTTTCAATACTTGTGCTCCCTGCAGTTGCTCTGATGCAAATAACTGGAATAAAAACTGATCTGACAGTTCAGTAGTTATGAAGAGTTGACACCAAGTTCAAAATCTTGCTATGGAGTCTGACCAGAGACCATTAAATCAAATTAAGAAAAAGAATAAGAGAATGAACTTTAATAATCCCAAAGGAAATTGTTTTGCCAAAGTGCCGAAACAGTAAACATTGTTTTTTTTAAGACTAAGAACAGTGAATACATGTTTATGCAAAACGACTGAAGACACTTGCACAAGATGTTGACAGTACTGCACATGGTTCTGAGTAACTGAAAAACTCGTTCTCATTCTGCAGAAGGGGGAGGAGTTATACAGTGTGATTGCCACAGGTAGATAAATTGGGGTCCTAGTGAACCATATATAAGAAAACTTATTATGGAGCCCACAATATTTAATCAAAATAAGTGAAATTGAAGACAACAGTGTACAGTAGTTGACAATTCCAGAAAATTTCAGCTGGATAAGTATGATAGTTGAGAAAATATAACTCAATGCTAAAACACCCTCAGCCGTATGAGCATGTAATCAATGAAAGAGTGTGGCGAAAGAATGTGACCTTTTGACCCCTTAGAATATGTCAAGGTTATCCATGTTTGAACTTGTTCAAGATCTGTGTCCCAAGTATGCTTCCTGTGAATTTGAAGACCCTGGCAGTAATAGGACTGGACTTATGTTGAGCACAGACGGACGCCAAGTCTTCGCAATACCCATGGCCATATTTTAGCATCGGGTAAAAATAAAAACATACAGCCCTAGGATAAGTAGTAGACAATACAAGTTAAAATAATGTTTCCAAAATATCACAATCTTTATTAGCTGAGAAAGATGACATTATACACCATATGAATAACTTAATCAGCTTTATTGTGTCACAGCTTTTACATAAATCAATGCAATTCAAAGTGTTTTACAGATGATTGACAAGCAAAGGACAGTCCCAGTGTGTTGACTTCTCAATAAGGTGACTCTGCTTTTGAACCACTGCTCAGCAATTAGTGCAACTCCATAGCACATTTATTGCATCATTACAATATATGCCTCATTAGTATTTACATGTAATCATGACAAAGAGTGGTCATCAAACCTTTTCTTTTGTGCCCGCTTTAGAAGCTGAAGGACAGTCACATCTTCATCAAGACATTTTAGTACACATATAACAGAATTTCATATTCATCCAACATGAGTAGCATTACAGAAAAGGGTAAAAGAAATAGTTAATTTTAAATTAATTTTACTGATTTTAAGTGAAACAACATTAACAAATTTGCTCAGTTTATGTTTTTTCCTCTAATGCTAAAAATCTGTCAGTTTATAGAAAAAACTGCATCGTGATGGAATAAAACTTGCTCAATTCTTGATAGGTGAGTAGTTTCTCTTTTGTAAAACTTGTGCTCGTATGAATCACATCTGTTTAAATTCAGCTGTAATTTCCATTTTACCTGATGTGCCTCCGAGGTTGGGGGAGGCACAGCACGGTTTGAAAACCACTCATTTAAATATAATATGATGGAACTAAGTTCCTATGACGAGGATAATGGAAGCAAAAACAGCTTTGTACATACAAATAAATAATGTGAAAGCCACAGATAAACTAATATAGTCATCACCCATCTGGAAATACTGTTATTCTGTGCATTTTAGTTATAATACTGCATTGAGGGTTGCATAAATTATGTACAGTTTTAAGCCAAAATAACTCCCTTTGAAACATAGATATGTAACATTAAAATATGTTTTAGCATATAAATATGTCTCAGCATGTTTAGGCATAGTCTCATATGCTTAGGCAAAATCAGTACGTCACAATCTGTTGGGCCTCCGAATACTCAATATGTATCCAGCAGCAGTCAAATGGTACCCAGATGATCCCATGACCTGCTGCAATTTGGAAAGCCGTCCGTGTGAAGAGTATGATACATACAAAAACATATTTGGGTTATTTACTTACTTGTTTTTTAAGTCTGCATTCAGAGCTATGGAGTATTTTGTGTGGAACTACATAGCTGAGCCAAAGATGCAACCTGTGTTTATCAAATGCACCAATGTGCCTCCACACCAGGACATAAACAGCCAAAACTGCCTTTACACAGATGCATGTGTACACAGAATACTAAGGAAAATACTTTTACAAAAAGTAAAAGGTGCAAACTCTGTGGTAAAATTATCAAAAAAGTGGTTTTACAGCAGCTTGTGGACCACCTTACTGAGAATAACCTCTTTGAGCCACTGCAGTCCATATTTAGAATGTACCATTCTAAGGAGACAGATCTTACTAAAGTGGTAAACAATTTGCGAGTCGGACACCACTAGGGTTCTGTTACTGTTAGATCTTAGCGTTGTGTTGGATACAGCGGATTATCATATACGTACAGTAGTGTTCAGAATAATAGTAGTGTTATGTGACTAAAAAGATTAGTCCAGGTTTTGAGTATATTTCTTATTGTTACATGGGAAACAAGGTACCAGTAGATTCAGTAGATTCTCACAAATCGAACAAGACCAAGCATTCATGATATGCACACTGTTAAGGCTATGAAATTGGGCTATTAGTAAAAAAAAAAAAAAAATCAAAAAGTGTGTGTTCACAAAAATAGTAGCATCTGCTGTTGACACTACAAACTCAAAACTATTATGTTCAAACTGCTTTTTTTTTTTAGCAATCCTGTGAATCACTAAACTAGTATTTAGTTGTAAAACCACAGTTTTTCATTTCTTCACATCTGCGAGGCATTAATTTTGTTGGTTTGGAACCAAGATTTTGCCCATTTACTAGTGTGCTTGGGGTCATTGTCTTGTTGAAACACCCATTTCAAGAGCACGTCCTCTTCAGCATAAGGCAACATGACCTCCAAGTATTTTGACATATCCAAACTGATCCATGATACCTGGTATGCGATATATAGGCCCAACACCATAGAAACATGCCCATATCATGATGCTTGCACCACCATGCTTCACTGTGAACTGTGGCTTGAATTCAGAGTTTGGGGGTCGTCTCACAAACTGCCTGCGGCCCTTGGACCCAAAAAGAACAATTTTACTCTCATCAGTCCACAAAATATTCCTCCATTTCTCTTTAGGCCAGTTGATGTGTTCTTTGGCAAATTGTAACCTCTTCTGCTCATGTCTTTTATTTAACAGAGGGACTTTGCGGGGGATTCTTGCAAATAAATTAGCTTCACACAGGCGTCTTCTAACTGTCACAGCACTTACAGGTAACTCCAGACTGTCTTTGATCATCCTGGAGCTGATCAATGGTTGAGCCTTTGCCATTCTGGTTATTCTTTTATCCATTTTGATGGTTGTTTTCCGTTTTCTTCCACGCATCTCTGGTTTTTTTGTCCATTTTAAAGCATTGGAGATCACTGTAGATGAACAGCCTATAATTTTTTGCACCTGCGTATAAGTTTTCCCCTCTCCAATCAACTTTTTAATCAAACTATGCTGTTCTTCTGAACAATGTTATGAACGTCCCATTTTCCTCAGGCTTTCAAAGAGAAAAGCATGTTCAACAGGTGCTGGCTTCATCCTTAAATAGGGGACACCTGATTCACACCTGTTTGTTCCACAAAATTGACGAACTCACTGACTGAATGCCACACTACTATTATTGTGAACACCCCTTTTCTACTTTTTTTTTTTTTTTACTAATAGCCCAATTTCATAGCCTTAAGAGTGTGCATATCATGAATGCTTGGTCGTGTTGGATTTGTGAGAATCTACTGAATCTACTGGTACCTTGTTTCCCATGTAACAATAAGAAATATACTTATCACATAGCATTACTATTATTCTGAACACTACTGTACTACTCAATAGGCTGGAGAATCATCTTGGGAATTCTGAGAATGTCCTTGTATGGTTGATATCCTACCTAACCAGTCACTCTCACTGTGTTCTGTACAATAATGTCACCTCAAACCTTGTTGCCATGAAATACTGCTCAAGACTTAGAGGTTGCAAATGCAGCTCATGGACCACCTTACTGAGAATAACCTTTTTGAGTCACTGCAGTCTGCATTTGGAATGTACCATTCCATGGAGACATCTCTTACTAAAGTGTCACTGACAATATCTTCAATGGATGCTGGCCTCAGGACACCCTGCCTGTTGCACCAATGACTGCATGCCTTTTATCTTAATAACGGACTCTCTTTTTGTTCCTTTTCTGCTTCCTCTGTTTGTTACAAATTGGTAAAATCTTGTAAAAATGAAGTAACTGTTAGAATGGCCTAAGCAGAGGGTCACCCCTCTGAGTCTGGTCTACATGAGGTTTCTTCCTCATTATCATCAGAGGGAGTTTTTACTTACCACTGTACATATCTGTTTGTTTTGGGGGGGGGGGGGGGGGGGGGGGGGGGTTGTGGTAAGGGTAGACCATACCTGTGTGAAGCGCCTTGACGCAGCACTGTTGTGATTTGATGCTATATAAATAAAATAAATTTAATTACATATGTCCATTCCATATATGCCGGTTTCCAAAGTGGCAAAATGTCGATTTCTGGTAATTACGTACTTCAGCCCACATCCTGTAGGGGCAGTGGGCAAATGGTTAGTGTGCTTGGTTTCAGTGCGGAAGGTTTCCGCTTCTAACCCCACCCCTGCCACATTCCTCCATGTAATGTGGAGTTGTGTGAGGAAGGGCATCTGGAGTAAAACCTGTGCCAATTCAACATGCAGATCCACCTTGGATTTGCTGTGGCGAGTGTAAACAAGGGAGAAACCGAAGGGACTTACTTTTACTTCACCCCACATCCCAATATAAAGCCCATACCACCTGAATAATTTATGCAGCATGGGATTTATCAATTAGCCATATTGTATGCATGACAAAAAGGTGAGATATCGTGTGACTGGTGCTCTGGTGATCATGATTCATGTCACATCAATAAAGTGGCTTATTGATTAGCACTGCTGCCTCACAGCAAGAAGGCTGTGGGGTTGCTTTCTGCGTGGTCCTTTCTGTGTGTTTGTTTGTTTGTTTGTTCTCCCATGTTCACGTGGGTTTCCTCCCATTCTCAAAGACATGCAGATTAGGCAAATCGGTGACTCTAAATTGACCCTAGGTGTACCGGCTTCACACACTATGATTACTGGGATAGGCTCCAGCCCCCGGTGACCCTTGATTGGACTAAGCGGGTATAGAAAATGAAGGATTAATCAGCAGCTAATGAGCAATCACTCCACAGCAAGCGGGACCCATCTGCATTTTATCTTTCCTCTGCTTGGTCAGAACATCTCTGCAGGTCAGGCCAAACCCATGCTCCGCACGGTCCACACTATGAGACGCGCCAATGTGTCTGTGTACAGCATGCCCTCATACGCATTGCTGTAGCATGCAGGTGTTGCTGTAGACATGTCCTCCTTCCTCTTTGACAAAAGGTACCAGGGACATCTACCGTGGGAGTGACAACACAAACGGCAGTAGTCTTATAAATTCGTGCAACATACACATGGCTGTCACACAGCCATGTTGCTACATTTTTGCATATGTGTGCATCAGCTTCAGCTCCTACTGCACCCCTCCCCCCAACACACACACACAAAGTCTGCTACAGTATTCTTGAGGGGGCTGCGACAAAGACTGTCAGCAATTTTCCTAAGTCAGCAACAGCTTTATTGCTGTGTGACTGGGGCTTAACTCCAAGTCCTGTGGGCTTAACACACGCACATACATACACACACACACAGTGAGGAAAATAAGTATTTGAACACGCTGCAATTTTGCAAGTTCTCCCACTTAGAAATCACGGAGGGGTCTGAAATTTTCATCATAGGTGCATGTCCACTGTGAGAGACATAATCTAAAAAAAAAATTCCAGAAATCACAATGTATGATTTTTTTTTAATAATTTGAACACCTGTGAAAATCAATGTTAATATTTGGTACAGTAGCCTTTGTTTGCAATTACAGAGGTCAAACATTTCCTGTAGTTTTTCACCAGGTTTGCACACACTTCAGCAGGGATTTTGGTCCACTCCTCCATACAGATCTTCTCCAAATCTTTCAGGTTTGGAGTTTCAGCTCCCTCCAAAGATTTTCTATTGAGTTCAGGTCTGGAGACTGGCCAGGCCACTCCAGGACCTTGAAAGGCTTCTTACGGAGCCCCTCCTTAGTTTCCCTGGCTGTGTGTTTGGGGTCATTGTCATGCTGGAAGACCCAGCCATGACCCATCTTCAATGCTCTTACTGAGGGAAGGAGGTTGTTTGCCAAAATCTCGCAATACATGACTCCATCCATCCTCCCTTCAATACGGTGCAGTCGTCCTGTCCCCTTTGCAGAAGAGCACCCCCAGAGTATGATGTTTCCAGCCCCATGCTTCATGGTTGGGATGGTTTTCTTGGGGTTGTTCTCATTCTCTAAACATGGTAAGTGGAGTTGATTCCAAAAAGCTCTATTTTGGTCTCATGTGACCAAATGACCTTCTCCCATGCCTCCTCTGGATCATCCAGATGGTCACTGGTGAACTTTAAACGGGCCTGGACATGTGCTGGCTTAACCAGGGGGACCTTGCTGCCCTGCAGGATTTTAAACCATGACAGCATCATGTGTTACTAATGTAATCTTTGTGACTGTGGTCCCAGCTCTCTTCAGGTCACTGACCAGGTCCTCCTGTGTAGGTCTGAGCTTTCTCAGAATTATTACCCCACAAAGTGAGATCTTGCATCTTGTGTTTCTTCCACTTTCTAATAAATAATCATTACGGTTGTTGTCTTCTACCAAGCTGCTTGCCTGTTGTCCTGTAGTCCATCCCAGCCTTATGCAGGTCTACAGTTTTGTCCCTGGTGTCCTTAGACAGCTCTTTGGTCTTGTTATGGTAGACAGGTTGGAATGGGATTGATTGAGTGTGTGAACAGGTGTCTTTTATACAGGTAACAAGTTCAAACAAGTGCAATTAATACAGGAAAAGAGTGCAGAATGAGAGGGCTTCTTAAAGAAAAATTAACAGGTCTGTGTGAGCCAGAATTCTTGCTGGTTGGTAGGTGTTCAAATACTTATTTGCAGCAGTAACATACAAATAAATAATTAAAAAAAAAAAAATCATACATTGTGATTTCCAGATTTTTTTTTAGATTATGTCTCTCACAGTGGACATGCACCTAAGATGAAAATTTCAGACCCCTCCATGATTTCTAAGTGGGAGAACTTGCAAAATCGCAGGGTGTTCAAATACTTATTTTCCTCACTGTATATACGAGTATATATATATTCTTTTTTAAACAGCATTGAAAGGCTCATGTCAATGTCACACATAGTTAAAAAATATCCTATACACAGAGTTATGTACAGTTATGTGTACTTACAGTAAACTAGAAGGCACCCAGAGTACACATACCTTAGCCAAGACCACATATCACTTAAAACTTCTTCTGGAATCCGGATCCAATATATGTCCTAAATCAAGCTCTAAGTAAAATCCCTCATTTTGCAGGACACTATCTATCTGCAAATTTCAATAACATCCTCTCACAACTTTTTGAATTGAATGTTTTCCTATGTGCCAAACATTCCTCTTGATCTCAGTTTCACAATATATTCCAGATCATGTCTAAAATTGAATCACTTATTTCCTGGCTCATTATCTGTCTGGTCATTTCATTAAAATCCTCCCATTACTTTTTAAATTATTCTGCCAAAAGAACAAACAAACAAACAACAGCGAAATTACACTCAACAAAAATATAAACGCAACACTTTTGGTTTTGCTCCCATTTTGTATGAGATGAACTCAAAGATCTAAAACTTTTTCCACATACACAATATCACCATTTCCCTCAAATATTGTTCACAAACCAGTCTAAATCTGTGATAGTGAGCACTTCTTTGCTGAGATAATCCATCCCACCTCACAGGTGTGCCATATTAAGATGCTGATTAGACACCATGATTAGTGCACAGGTGTGCCTTAGACTGTCCACAATAAAAGGCCACTCTGAAAGGTGCAGTTTTATCACACAGCACAATGCCACAGATGTCGCAAGATTTGAGGGAGCATGCAATTGGCATGCTGACAGCAGGAATGTCAACCAGAGCTGCTGTTTGTGTATTGAATGTTCATTTCTCTACCATAAGCCGTCTCCAAAGGCGTTTCAGAGAATTTGGCAGTACATCCAACCAGCCTCACAACCGCAGACCACGTGTAACCACACCAGCCCCGGACCTCCACATCCAGCATGTTCACCTCCAAGATCGTCTGAGGCCAGCCACTCGGACAGCTGCTGAAACAATCGGTTTGCATAACCAAAGAATTTCTGCACAAACTGTCAGAAACCGTCTCAGGGAAGCTCATCTGCATGCTCGTCGTCCTCATCGGGGTCTCGACCTGACTCCAGTTCGTCGTCGTAACCGACCTGAGTGGGCAAATGCTCACATTCGCTGGCGTTTGGCACATTGGAGAGGTGTTCTCTTCACGGATGAATCCTGGTTCACACTGTCCAGGGCAGATGGCAGACAGCATGTGTGGCGTCGTGTGGGTGAGCAGTTTTCTGATGTCAGTGTTGTGGATCGAGTGGCCCATGGTGGCGGTGGAGTTATGGTATGGGCAGGCGTCTGTTATGGACGAAGAACACAGGTGCATTTTATTGATGGCATTTTGAATGCACAGAGATACTGTGACAAGATCCTGAGGCCCATTGTTGTGCCATACATCCAAGAACATCACCTCATGTTGCAGCAGGATAATGCACGGCCCCATGTTGCAAGGATCTGTACACAATTCTTGGAAGCTGAAAATGTCCCAGTTCTTGCATGGCCGGCATACTCACCGGACATGTCACCCATTGAGCATGTTTGGGATGCTCTGGACCGGCGTATATGACAGCGTGTACCAGTTCCTGCCAATATCCAGCAACTTCGCACAGCCATTGAAGAGGAGTGGACCAACATTCCATAGGCCACAACTGACAACCTGATCAACTCTATGCGAAGGAGATGTGTTGCACTGCATGAGGCAAATGGTGGTCACACCAGATACTGACTGGTATCCCCACCAATAAAACAAAACTGCACCTTTCAGAGTGGCCTTTTATTGTGGACAGTCTAAGGCACACCTGTGCACTAATCATGGTGTCTAATCAGCATCTTGATATGGCACACCTGTGAGGTGGGATGGATTATCTCAGCAAAGCAGAAGTGCTCACTATCACAGATTTAGACTGGTTTGTGAACAATATTTGAGGGAAATGGTGATATTGTGTATGTGGAAAAAGTTTTAGATCTTTGAGTTCATCTCATACAAAATGGGAGCAAAACCAAAAGTGTTGCATTTATATTTTTGTTGAGTGTACATTACCTCCTTGGCTGAAGTAATTACTCCCACTGCCATACACCGCACTTATTATAATAAAATACCTTCTGGCAGCTTAAATATTTAGATGTCTGGATTCAAAGACTTTTAAACATTACTTTATAATGTCCTGAGTTAGAAAAAAACAAAACAAAAACAAAACACTGATATCTCCAGCCAACTGTACACAGAAATGAACCTTTATGTGGTGTCGATCTTTCAGGAGATGATGGATCACAGGTCTTTTTCAGGTGACACTGGTCCAGTTTTGAAGGAGCTTTGCAGATCCATGTTGATAAACAGCCCTCCAGACAAAAGCTGCCTCTTGTACTGCTCTAAACGCATGAAAATATCCGGGACTGAGGAACTGCTTGCTTTCACCAAGGTAGGAAAAACTGGGGTGGAAGTGATCTGGGATGGGAGGGATTGGCAGTGATGCAACTCCAGCTGACAGGAAAATCTAGAATAAGCACGACAAGAATTCAGAGGTGTATGTCAGATATTTAACATATCCAGACATTACTACTAATGACTGCCCTGCCTGTGACAATACTGTACAAGGGATATGTGGATAAATAAAAATGTTAACTGTAAGCGTATTTGCAAAGTAACCCACCGGGCATATACATTCCGAGAAATGCTTCTGGAAGCCTGGCGTAAAACATGCTGGAGAAGTTTCAGCATTTGCTCTCGAATCCACCCCACGTCTTCTTGTACATCTGGCAGCCACTCAAACAATCTAGAATACACATGACACATGCAGCTGTTTAGAGGTAATTATACTGCAGAAAGCTATGACCTGAAGAAGGCAATCCTACTCAGATTTACTCATAGCCCTGATTATTTTCAGCACAACATTTAAAAGATGTGAATGAACTAATTTTGTATAATCAGAACATTTAACCAAATATCGAAAGTTATCGCCACCGTCAACAAAATGCTTTGCCAAAGTGAACATTTGCTTGATATCATTAAGCTGCTTTCCTAAAAGGTTGGGAAACCTCAGTGATAGCATCACATAAGAAACAGTTACAACTCCTGATCGCTTCACAACTTGAATGGGTTTTGATGCAACTTGAATGGAAGCAGTTAAATGTGCTGCCAAAGTTGATGAATGCTCAAAGAACACCTGTTTGGAATATTCCTCAGGTGAACAGGTTAATTGGAAACAGTTGAGTGTCATGACTGGGTATAAACGGAGCATCCCCAAAAGGCTCAGCCGTTCACAAGCAAAGATGGGGCAAGGATCAGCACTTTGTGAACAACTGCTTGAAAAAAATAGTCCAACAGTTTAAGAACAATGTTTCTCAATGTTCAATTGCAAGGAATTTAGGGATTCCATCATCTACAGGAGAATTTGGAGAACTTTCTACATGTAAGTGGCAAGGCTGAAAACCAATTAAATGCCTGTGACCTTCAATCCCTCAGGCGGCACTGCATTAAAAAACCAACATCATTGTGTAAAGGATCTTACCGCGTGGGCTCAGGAACACTTCAGAAAACCATTGTCAGTTTACACAGTTCGTCGCTATATCTACAAGTGCAAGTTAAAACTCTACCATGCAAACCGAAAGCCATACATCAACAACATCCAGAAACGTTGCCGCCTTCTCTGGGCCCGAGCTCATTTGAAATGGACAGACGCAAAGTGGAAAAGTGTGATGTGGTCTGATGAGTCCACATTTCAAATTGTTTTTGGAAATCATGGATGTCATGTCCTCCGGACAAAAGAGGAAAAAGACCATCCAGACTGTTACCAGTGCAAAGTTCAAAAGCCAGCATCTGTGATGGTATGGGGGAGTGGCACCATCAATGCTGAAAGGTACATCCAGGTTTTGGAGCAACACATGCTGCCATCCAAGCAAAGTCTTTTTCAGGGACGTCCCTGCTTATTTAAGCAAGACAATGCCAAGCCACATTCTGCACGTGTTACAACAGTGTGGCTTCGTAGTAAAAGAGTGTGGGTACTAGACTGGTCTGCCTGCAGTCCAGACTTGTCGCCCATTGAAAATGTGTGACGCATTATGAAGCGCAAAATACGAAACGGAGACATAAACGGAGACACTGTTGAACAACTGAAGTCGTACATCAAGCAAGAATGGGAAAGAATTCCAACTACAAAGCTTCAACAATTAGTGTCCTCAGTTCCCAAACGCTTATTGAGTTTTGTTAGAAGGAAAGGTGCTATAACACAGTGGTAAACATACCACTGTCCCAGGTTTTTTGAAACATGTTCCAGGCATCCATTTCAAAATGAGCAAATATTTGCACAAAAACAATAAAGTTTAGCAGTTTGAACATTAAATATTTTGTCTTTGTGGTGTATTTAATTGAATGTAGGTTGAAGAGGATTAGCAAATCATTGTATTTTGTTTTTATTTACATTTTACACAACGTCCCAACTTCATTGGAATTGGGGTTTTACTAGATACCAATGCAGTGCCCGCATGAAGTTTGTATTCCTATAGAAAATTGGGAGATTAAGTGGATTTTTCATTGATGGTCGTAAGAGGCTGTGTTTGAAGGTGGGATGTACAAAGAGGTGTACTTACTCTATCACAGATTTAACAGACAAAGTGTACGCTTGTTAAGGCATGGTTGACATTGAGATACAAAGAGACACACAAATACTGTTATTTTAAGAAAAAGGTTGACATTCATCCAACATAATAATACATATATACACACACAGAGATATAGGAAGGAATAAACACAGCTAATGTAATTGAAGCACAAATATATGGATGTGAATACCGTAGTTATTGATAATGTGAGTCAGGGACATTTAGGTTTGTTGTGAAATGTGTGAATTGTTTGATAATGATTGTGTTTTCATATATTTTGGCTTTTAGGAAGGACACTGTAGGTAGTTGAACCCTGTTTCACTAATGTGAAAGTACCACTACTGGTGCATTTAGCTTTTTTGGCCATTGGGGAAAAGCAAAAACAGTAATGCAACAGCATGATTTTTAAAAGTGTTTTGAAGGCTCAATGTGGTCAGATTTGTTTACTGAGGTAAAGGGTATGTATGGTGGGATATGGTCACAGCCAGAGAGAGTGCAGCATGTCCTCATGTTTTGTAATAAATATTACAGAGAAAGGCAAGAGCTTATCTCAGAATTTGGAAGAACAGGCCTGAAAGAAGTTTCTGTAGGAAGTATTTTAGACAAGGTCAAGTGGGAGGGAGAAGTGCTGGCCTTTTAAATACTTGAAAGACACTGGACTCATTGAGAGGATTTAGTACTGTTATAATGGACTGATGAAGAAGATGGCAGCAATGCAACAATGAGGCCAGCTGCAATTAAAAGCCATAGAAGAAAAAACGTGCGCTTGATTTGTTCACAAGGGAATGTTTTGATGATGGAGCGCATTTCCACATTTACATAATGGTACAAAAAACCCCACCAAAAAATAAATAGAAATACTTAATTAACTCATATTTGCAGTCAGTCTGAGTAAATCGTGGGACACATTGATTGTGCATGTTAGCCGATTAAACTGGTGCACTAAACACCACAGAAGAAGAGAGGGTGCACTTGATTATATTCACTGGGACGTTTTGAAAAGAAGTGGGCCAACCCTGTAATCAAAATAAAGGTTTTGAAAATTAATTTACAAAATTTTCATAATAAAGGATGCACATCAACGTGCCATGTGCAAGCTATATCTGAAAGCTGAGGTTGATGTGACAAATAGAGAGATATGCGCGCCACATACACACTTCTTGCTTTATAGATAGATTATTATCCATTTTAAGGAAAGGACTAAATTATGCAGGACGAACAGGCAAACAAAGAGTTATTCAACTTTATGCAATATGTCTATCATTTTGCATAAATCTGTTGTATTTATTGAATTTTATTTTATCATTTTAGGCAGTGTTCTACACTTGCTTTTGGTACTTGTATTCGAGTTGGCTTTGTTATTTAACTACTATCACTTTCTGTAATTGTGTATTTAACTCACTGTTTACTGTTTTGGTGCGCTGGTAAAATAATTTCCTTTGGGATAAATAAAGCTGATCTTTATTTACTAGTAAACTGCAATTTGGGCATGATGATGTTCGTCCTTCGCAAGAAAAGATGACCATTCTTCTTCACATTCATCACTAGGTAATATGTGTGCGGAGATGGCTAACCAAGCCAATCTTCACTCTGAATTTTCTGCTGCAGTGGAGGCATGAAATGTCTGGCTGGGAAAGGGAGCTTGACTGGATGTCAGGGGGGATGTTACAGCACTTCAGGGAGGCTTTGAGGGTGTCCCTATAGCGCTTTCGCTGTTCACCATGAGATCTCCTTCCTTCCTTGAGCTCCCCGTAGAATGGACACTTTTGGAGGCGGTTGTCTTCCATGCGGTGTCCATGGCCGGCCCATTGAAGCTGGGAGTGCATGAGTGTGACGCGAATGCTCTCCATCTGAGCTCACTCACACAAAAACTTTTTCCACTCATAGTTAGTGGTTAGGTGAAGCCATTTATTGTCAAACAACTGTTTACTCTTTTTAAATCATAATGACAACAGAAACTACCCAAATGACCCTGATCAAAAGTTTATATACCCCTGTTCTTAATACAGTGTTTTGCCCCCTTTAACATCAATGACAGCTTGGAGTCTTTTGTGGTAGTTGTGGATGAGGCTCTCTGATGGTAAAGCTGCCCCTGAATATGTCTTGGACTTTATTTACATCAGTTATGAAGAAATACAAATAGTATTGCACTCTATGGTAAATCTGCATGGAGTAGACAGCTCTCAAAAACTGAGTGACTGTGCAAGAAGGAGAAGAGTGAGGAAAGACACCTAGACACCCCAGAAGACATTATAGGCTTATGTGGCTGTGATGGGAGAAATTGTGCACAGTGCAATCTTTGCATTTTGTATCACCAGTTAGTCAGCTACTTGATGAAGTGGTATAGATGAAGATGTTCTTAAAAAGAAGACCTGAAAGTTTAGCTACAAATTGCCACAAGGTACATCTGACATGCAAGCCTAAATTTGATCTGTTTTGGTGAAAGAAAATCCTTCTCCACTCTACTCCACTATGAAGCTAATGCAGTGTTTACACATAATGATGACAAGTCACAAATGTCACAAAGTATACATTCTTGACCGTTGATCACGAATGTGATGATTCGGGGCAGAGACGTCAGGAGTCCTCAGGAACCTGTTACCACTCGTTATGATTAATGGCACGTATCACTGGTGAGTTATCACGAACCATTACGCATGGTCAATAATAATGTTCCACGCTGTTGCGCGTAATGTTGTGAATCAGGAGAATTCTCTCCACACACACCCCTATTCATCCTACCATCAGCTGCTGAACAATACACATCACTCCAGATTGCTTCTCAACACCCAGATGAATTCACAGCAGAAGAAGAACTTTGTGACTGCATGCTTAGTTGGGTTCTGTGCCATGGAGTTGCACAGAAAGGAGGAGGAGGAGACGGAGAGAGCCAGATGTCTGGCTGCACTCAGCTCTCCTCTGGCTCAGACTCATTCTCCCAAACATCAGCACGCTCCTGCAGGTGGAACGCCTGCAGGAGCGCGCTGAGGAGCTCTAGAATGAGACTTAGCGTCACTGTCCTTCTTTGGCATATTGCAGCAAAGAAACTGAATGTGGTGCAGCAGGGTTTAATTGTGCTCACGTGAGAGAAGTGATTCGTAGTGGCACGCAGTGAAATGTGACGCCGCGTTACAATTCGTGTCAAAACTTGACAGCTTCTGTGTCAATTCGTAACAACGCGTGACAGTATTGGCTCCAAGAACCATCACAGGAACCACTACAAACGCTGTCACGTTCTATTAAGGATCATCACTAATCAAGACGTATCAACACGCTCAGTTGCGAACTTCACGACATGAGGTGAAATGTGGGTCGTGTGTGACATTCGTGGAATATTTTTTTGACAGGCAAAAACATGCGTTAAGATGCGTTAAGTCACATTAAGAATGTCAAGAATGTGCCACGAATGACAGAAAAATTATATTCGTAAATGTGTCCCGCCTATGTGTAAATGTAGCAAAAGCCTGGGGCTTGTATTTTAGTATTATTATTTTTTTTTTTTCTTTTCTGTATTTTGTTCCATTTTGTTGTACAACTTTGTTTTTAAAAGTTTGTGAATAAAAGAAATACAAACTGCCTGCTGTGAGGGTACAGTGGAAATTATAATAGGACTCACCTCATACTGACTAGACCGCTCTACCGTGTGGCATTAAAGCAGTCAACTTGTAAATCCCTTACCCAGCTCTGGGTAAAGCCAATGTAAACAGCTATCTAATATCTAGTGGGTACCTTGGAGTCAGTTATAGTTACTGTGTGCCCATGTTTGGTGATATAACTGCAAATGGTCAGATGGAAATATCTCCTGCTGAGACTTTATTTGGGTGGGTGGGAGATAATAAGTCGACAGTACCTGAGAGTGAAGCACAGAGCAGACTCCACAGGGAACGTATAAGGGACCATCATAGTCTTGGCCACTCTGACTGGAAGCAGTTTGCTTAGTGACTGCACCAGGCTCCTCCGCTCCATGCAAGCCTCGATTAGCGCTATAGAGAGAAGCACAGATGATTACAATGGATACCTACAAAAACTCACATGCTTCATTCTCAACTAGTCAAGAGCCAAAAACAAGAAATGTACATTATAACAAAGATGCATTAATTGTTACATATTTACAAGGAAGGCACTTTTTGAGCAGGCACTGATTTCAGGTCAGTTCACTAGCAAAACAAAAAAAATTCTTCAAGACTTTCACAAGTTATTTTGGGCAAAATAAATTTTGACAAAGACCAGTCAATATTTATTACCATTGATGATACAGAAAAATGTATTTGATTCCAATATTCAAAGAATGGCTTCATGAAGCCAAAGTTTGGTGACTCTTCATCCCTTTGAACGAGGTTTCTTGAATGAGTACTGAAACGTGTTTGACTCAACAACCACAATTTGGATTTGTTTTTTCTTGAGTTGGGTAATCATCATCAAAATACCATGTTGTCAATACAACATCACGTAGAATGTCTTTTAAATATTTATTTATGGTAAACAGGTGTCACAGACAGAATGGTCCCCCCTTAAAAATCGGCCGCGGTTCACGGACTAACACCTCATTTCTGCTTAAAACTGCACTCCAGCCATCATCTATCTCAGTGACCGATATCTGAAGCTTTTCCACATAAATTCAGCATTATTTCATCACAAAAGATGGATGAAGCGATCAGAGCGCCGTGGCTAAACGAGCTGCTAGCTGATGCATTCACTACGCATCGGTCATTTCAAACCATCAAATCAAATCAATTTTATTTATATAGCGCCAAATCACAACAAACAGTTGCCCCAAGGCGCTTTATATTGTAAGGCAAAGCCATACAATAATTACGGAAAAACCCCAACGGTCAAAATGACCCCCTGTGAGCAAGCACTTGGCAACAGTGGGAAGGAAAAACTCCCTTTTAACAGGAAGAAACCTCCAGCAGAACCAGGCTCAGGGAGGGGCAGTCTTCTGCTGGGACTGGTTGGGGCTGAGGGAGAGAACCGGGAAAAAGACATGCTGTGGAGGGGAGCAGAGATCAATCAATCACTAATGATTCAATGCAGAGTGGTGCATACAGAGCAAAAAGAGAAAGAAACACTCAATGCATTATGGGAACCCCCCAGCAGTCTAAGTCTATAGCAGCATAACTAAGGGATGGTTCAGGGTCACCCGATCCAGCCCTAACTATAAGCTTTAGCAAAAAGGAAAGTTTTAAGCCTAATCTTAAAAGTAGAGAGGGTGTCTCTACTTTTAAGATTAGGCCATCAAGGAATTCCGCCAAGTTTCTGCTTAAAACGGCCTCGTTTCTGCTTAAAACTGACTTTAGAAAGATTTAAGAAGTTTTACCTTTATCACCTGATGGTTAATAATCCTATTAATCCATTTGATTGCTTTGGGTGAAGAGACTCCGTCTCAGACGTGCTGCTGTGGTCCGAAATGACTCATTCGCAGTGAAGCAAGGTGGACTGATTGGGGGGAGTTTGGTCTGCAACACCGGTGTGAAGGAAATCAAAACTCTATAAATAAATTTGTAAATATCTTTTTTAATCAGTATAGTTTATTGAACGATGTACTTGGGGTTTGTTTTTGTTCATTTGTACAAAGATAACCCCAAAGAACAGACCAAACAGGGGGGCCAAAACACACACACACACACACACACGTGAAGAAAACAAGCAAAAACACACACATAGATCAATAGCTCAAAAAGAAAAAAGTGTCCGTGTGAGTGTCAGGCATGCTGATGGCAAAGCATGGTTGAGACCCTCAGAGTGAGATTATCCCAATTTCACTTTGTTACATTATGGGGAAACTTCCCCATGTGAGAGTGTGTCACAAAGTTAATCAGAGGATTCCAGTGGTGATAGAACCTATCAGGAGAGCCTCTGAGTATATAGTTCATTTTTTCCAGTTTCAAAAGAAACACAACATTATGCATCCAGGCCTTATTTGAATGTGACAAAGGCGACTTTCCCAAAAGAGCGAGCAAAGAGGTAAAGGCAATGACACTCTGTTGGGTCGGTCACTTAAATACCTTCTGTGGAGCAGCCAAAAGTAGCTATGTGCGGGAATGACAGATTTTCAAATTCAAAATCTTGGAGATTGCATCAAAAAAGGTATGCCAGTATTTGAACAATTTCAGACACAGCTAACACATGTGGGTCAAGTCACAGGGGTCCAAGAACACTGAGAACATCCCTTATCTAGTTTGCCTGGGCAGAGCTGGGCAAGTCTGACTTTACTATAGTGAATTCTACAAAGTACTGTGAATTGTATTGAGCTGAATCTGGCATATCTGGAAGAAGAATTCATTTGTAAATACCTTAAACAGTATTCCATGCTTTGAAAAAATGGTCAGTGGTGATGTGAAATATGGCTATATATGAAGTCATCATTATTGTCTTCTGTTTCCACCTTGTGCTTGCAGCAAAAGCCACTAATGTTATATTTTACCTTTGTGAAGAGTTGGTGGAAGATGTTCGATGATATTATCCTCTATGGCAGAACTGGACTGAATGACTGCTGCTCCGTCATCTATGTGTAACTTTTCATCCTCTTCATAACTTTTATTCGACCCCTCGACATCATCACCACCATCATAATCCTCATTATCTTCTCCATCAACTACATAGAACATGTGTTTATCAGGTCCTGTGAAATTCAGTAACTCTAAATACAAACAAAAAACATGTTAAATCCATGAACAATAACAATGTATAATTTCTTAAGCCCTGGTCCCACCAAATAATGAACAGTGAATAATGAGCCACGCAGCATGTTTTTTTTTTTTTTGGTACGAGAGGAGGTATTCAACAATCGTGGGAGAATAGTGGCTCTGAGAGGCAGAATATTGGGCTAACAAGGCTCATCTCTGAGCATGGCGCTAATTTCAAGAAGTTCAAAATTTAGCATCAACAGCGTGGGGCAGTTTGTGTACAAGGTACTACGACAAACGAGGATTTTAGAGGCATGTGTGGTGAGGATGAGGCTGCTAAAACCCCATTATCTGAGCACCTGGCAGCTACGAGGACATTTTGGACAGGCTCATCCATCTTGCGCACAATTCCACCTGCTTTGTGCGCCGGACACTGTATATAAAATAGTTATTTTGTAGCGGATTAAACATTTTTTCTGTCAGAGCTTGGATGTTTGGTTCCCTCTCTGTCCTGCTCCATGAAGTGGAGAACGTATTTTGAAACAGCTTAAAAGGTAATTATTTTTATTGTAATAGCTTGGTAAAACAGTTGCATATTCATTCCTTATTTATAAGCTGCTGTAAAAGTATGTTTATGATAGATTTAACAGCTTGTTAATGGATCAGACCCTGTGTGCACTGACTCGCGCTCAAGAAGAGCATTTACGCAAAACGCCAGCTCGGAAAGAGTGATTTTGCAGTCAATAACGGACGGACACAAAATTCAAATTTGCATCTCACGGTGTCAAAATGACTGTGTTTAAAGCTGCGGAAGAAATAAAGTGAGCGAGGCTGTGGAAGGAAATGAAGCCAGCGAGGAGCACAGAGGCAACTGCCAGCATGCGCAAAAGAGCGATTTTTGCAGACATTAACAGACGAACACAAAGTTAAAAGTTGGATCACAGATCAAAATGACTGTAAAGCCGCAAAAGAAATAAAGCGCAGAGGTGACTGTCTAGGAACCTGTGGTTCAGTTCTAGCTGGTCTAGTGCATTTAATGACTCTGAAACACAGGTAAACAGCAGTCTGGTGCACACTGGCCGTACTGTGCAGGAGCGCTTTGGGTTTTTTTTGGACTGTGTTTAAAAAAATGTGACATCTTGAATGGATGCTGTGAATTGAAAACCCACACTCTAAAGGGACCAAGTGTGGGAGGGCTGGAGGTTTGGACCAAACCCATGCCTAAACGTGGACCAATGTCACGTTACATGGCGCTACATGGATCATATGTGGCTTGACGTGGATCATATGCACCGACATGAGCTATTCAAGGCTGGACAGGGCTCAAATGACAGGTCGGTCATGGCTCACTAGAGGCTGATACCTGGCACATGCCAAGAACAAAGAGGCACAGAGAGGTGCCTTAGTAGTGGACAAGTGAGAGCTTAAAACGTGGATCATTCTTTGAATAATTGCTGATACACCAATGCATGGCTCATTATTCGGTTGGACTGAGGCTTTAGACTGCTACATTACACAACTATCTTCAAATACCCATACATTTTAGATGTTGAACTCTTTATACTGGAATGTCTCTGCTCATTTACGTTGCAATAAATACAAAACACAAGCAAAAAATTGTAATCTATTATTATTATTTTACCTATTAATCTACAGATTTGATATGGTGTTAATGTACAATACTGCATACACATATTCTGTTGTAGAAAGAACCTCAAAAGGATTCTCAGTAGAACAAAATTAGAAAAATCCAAACTGTCCATTCTTACCGTTCCTCTTCAAGAAGTGTAGAGCATCTTTGTATCCTTGTTTACATATGGCCTTCAGAACCTGCATTCAAGATAAATACATATTTCAATCTCTGATGAGTCAAAGAAATCAGCAGAGACACCTCCAGTGAATATCAATCAAGACACTGTTCAGTTAATCTGCATGTAAAGACCAGGAAAGCTGAATTCAAATAGCTTACCATTGGATCTGGGGGGAAAAGTGCCCTGGACAATCTGTAGAGGTTGGTGAGTGTAAACTGAATGCTTGTGTTGGTGATGCGAAGCTCGTGTATGTTGGTTGAAGTGTCTCTGGGACAAATGTCACTCTCTCCAGAGAATGGGGACACTGTAATTGTATTCTTCAACTCATACTGAGGCAGATTGTCCGAGATGCCTCCATCAACATACCTCTGAATGGACAAAGATAAGTATTAAATGAATCAGATATCCACCCACAAATCTTAGTGTTACTTTAGTGATACCTAAAAGTATGATGGAAACAACCGAAAAGTAGCCACAAAATGATCAATAATGTCAGTAACATCACATCCTGTGTACTGATTTGCTTTTGTTTGTAAATGAAACCAATGAATTTTTAGAACTGGAGCTTGGAGGCAGGCAGCGTGTGTCAACAGAGAGAAAAACAATAACGTCAATGTTTTGGTTTGGTTTTTTTAGCTACTGAGAGTAAGAGAACAACCTTATGCCACTGACATTCTTGTCCCCAACCATGCACACACAAGCTTTTCAAATCCATTACAAAAGCCACAGAAGTGTAGACACGTTCATATTGCTCAATGATAATTCCCAGAAAACCACTGTATCAGAATCACATCCAGTAAATATCCATTTTCCCCGTCAGTGTAAACTTGCTGAAAAATTGTGACTGCTGGGGAAAGTATAATCTGTTTTTATCCATGTTATGCAGACCAAACACAATTTCTCAAAATGGGTAGACAGAGAGTTCTAGCAGTTACATATGGAAAAAAAATGCCAACAACAAAACACAATGTGAAGAAATGTTGCACATGATTCAAGGCAAAGTATGACACTGGTCTGGTTTTTGCCAACAGTACATAGTGCTTGTGAAATTCTTAGTTTAAATGGGCAATGCAACTGTTAACAGCATTATTCAAAAAAATAATGAGCTGTTATTTATTTATTTTTTGTCAAAATGAAAAAAATGTATTAGCTGTAAAAGCTCATTAAATTTAAGGATAACCTCAGCTGAGTATTTAGCTGTCAATATTATTAACAATGACAAACACAGCACCAGGTAAATTTTTGGCAATAATTCAAACAATAACGCAGATAGCAACATTAAAATTTAAGGTAATGTGCGGCATATGTCTGATTACACATCATTAATGAGTTATCTAGACAGAGATCTGTATCTGGTTATTTGTTGTCCTATTGTAGTTTTGTTCGATAAATAATCTTGATACAAACAATGTTGGCAATTGCACTAAAGTGCACACAGTGATAATAACTGATCTACTCACCACTCCCTGGAGTGCTGGAGGAATAAGACCGCAATATACTGGGATGTAGGCACTGCATACACATGCCTAATTAAAAACAAACAAACAAACTGTTCATTTATGAAATGTACTCCAGTTGTTGGAGAGATGTGAGGAGATTTACGAATTAACCCTGATAAAGGTATGATGATGTATAAACCTAAAAAAAGTGCATTATAGTTATTACAGTTC
The DNA here is from genome assembly GCF_902500255.1 of Thalassophryne amazonica. NCBI lineage: Eukaryota > Metazoa > Chordata > Actinopteri > Batrachoidiformes > Batrachoididae > Thalassophryne > Thalassophryne amazonica. The sequence goes on from NC_047110.1 coordinate 57,636,307, forward strand.
AATTACATATAATGTTTGTTGCTACATATTTAAATATAACTGTCCTTGAATGCCTAAAATATTATGTTTTTCCTATTGTTAAAAGACGCAATATTAATTTAAAAACAATATTGTGATTGCATTCAGGCAAGAAAGAAACATGAACAAATACTGCAGCATAACATTACTCATGTTCATTTCTCAGAAACATTTTTTGGTTCTGAAACCAACAAAGGGTTTCCCAAAATTTAAATGGATTGTCAATACGGAGGCAATGAATCAGTCTATCTCCCTCTGCTATCACTCACATGAACAGTATATATTGCAAACTATTGAAGACTACAGTCAGGCACACTACACACCTGCACAACCTCCTCCTTGCAGTTAAAGTGAGACACCAGGACATTTTCTCCATCTGTCACTCGGGTCAGCGAGATTCCTAACCGTCCATTAGCCTGATAGTGACAGTCAGCTGGAAGCATGCGTTGCAACATATGCCGCACAATCTTTACCAGATTAAAGGAAGGATGCATGGGTCCAAGGAACCGCTTTCTTGCTTCCTTTGAAACCTCAATGATACTTGCACCAGCCTCTCCTGTGAAAACATCACAAAGAAGTTTCTGAGAGTTGTGTGAGAACCCAACAAATGTCATTAAGCACATCAGTGGAATTACAGTCAAAACAAACAGCAACCTACAATCAGTTAAACGTTTTTTAAATTTGAAATTGAAGTATTATATGTGTAAAATCAAGAATTACACAGTATTCTTCTTGACTACATCCATTGATGGTTTTATGAGTTTCATTTTCACTCACTTCAGTCAAATAGAACATGCTTAAGATACAACTGTTCCACTAAGGGTTCCAGCCTTGGCTGGGGAAGTAATTACAAGGCTTCACTAATGGAAAAGCGTGATAAAAATCCAGTCCTCCTTCTTCTTCTCTGCTGCAAGATAATATAAGGAATGGGTAGTATCCTTGAAAATATTTTTATGAAAACATTTTTGACACCTTGACTTTGACTGATCTGCTCAAAGTAATCATCTGGAGAAACTCATCTGCTCACTCATTTCTTAGTTATTTTGTACACAGGCAGTCAGACACATACACACGATTGATTACGATACTCTGCTGCATTGCTGCTGTGTGGGTATTTACCTGAACTTGTTGATGTAGCTACTGATCTATTGTGAGCTTGAATAGCATTTCTCCTACTTGTAGCTTAAGTCACTTTAAATAAAAAAAATTAGTAAATAAAAAAAACTCAACATGAATGTGCATTTTTTAACCTTAAAATGCTTCCTTTTGGAGATGTGAAACTAATGGTTATTTTCATAATCATTACACTCTCTGGCATTACTATGATAAATCATTTTCATCTAAAAAAAAATGCAACTGCAATAAAGAAGCCCATTTAAATTTCCTACAGAACAGACACTCCTTAAAATTACTTGAGGTTGTAATAAGCCCAAAGGGAAGGAGCAAATACTCATATTTGTGAACTTTTCCATGACAAAGGAATAAATACATTTAATCAATTATCAAAATACTTGGAAGTTTTTTTCTCTCAATCTGTTAAACGATGACTTAATGTTTGGCTTAACCTATAGCTTTGCATATGCAATTTTCTCTACGTCTTTAATCACAATACACTGCATCTTGTACTCCTGTCTACTTCATCTCTCATTACCCAAGTTCTACCAAGCCCTTCCTTATTATACTTTGTTGTAGCTCCTCGTTCCACCACCAAATCTTAACATTCTTCCTCTGTCCCGATGGCAAACCAAGTTTGCTGCAATCTCCTTCACTACTTCTACAGTAGTTGGACCAGTTCTTCAGCATCTCTTCACCACCGCCCTATACATCCCCACCATGGATTTACATGTGTTCCTCCTGAACTTCCACCACCTGATCCTTGGTTCAGCAATTACTCTCTTCCTCTTCTACTCCTCCAAAGCCATCTTACAAAGCACCATCCAACACAGTCTAGCTAATATGCTCTCCCTTGCAGCCACATTACAGTCCCGCTCAACTCCTACATCATACAGTTACATAACTTCTGCCAGTACCCTGCTGACAAACAATACAGGTGGCAGCTGTTGATAACATAGGCCTTGACTGATACAGTGTGGAATTACATCACAAGATTTGTGATCTGCATATTTAATTTGGCAGAGGTTTTACAAAAGACACCTGACACAACTGTCAGGGCTGAAATCAGCTCTTAGTGTATTGACTTCCACAAACCCTCAGTGGATGAGTTCTGCTAAACAGGTCATGCATCGATAACCACTATTAGAGGTGATAGAACTACATAATGTTTGAGGACGTTTCCTGCAATTTACAGGACTATGGGGTTAATTTATTTAAAAAAAAATTTTAACTGATTGATCGACAGTGACTAACTTTATGTTGTCAATGGATAGTATACTTTGTATTTTCTTTAATTTGGAAATAAGGTTTGTATCTTGACAAGTAACTGAAGCAGTATTTTTTTTTAAAGGAATATCCAAATAACAGCGAAACAGTAGAATAAGCACCGCATATTTACACAGTAACTTCACTATTGAAGTAAACTAACACAGTATCTCTGTTTGAATGCAGTTTGTCTTAAGTTAACGCTTAAAAATCCGAAATATACCTACCAAGACAGACTCCGGTGACCAGCGCGGTGGCAGTCAGAGCTCCAGCCGACGCTCCGTAGATGTGTTTCGCGTTGTGGACCAGAAACGGAGCCTGTTCCAGTAGACAGCTGGCAACACCGACGTGATAAATTCCCAGAAAACCACAACCGGCAAACGAGATGTTCCATGGAGAATCTAGAGGAAACATGCTGCTCTCTCCGAAATTCTTTGCGGCTAAGGAAGTTAGCAATAGCTGTTTTTGTTTTTAGCTTGTCAGCTCGCGATAGAAGTCGCAGGGAGTAACTAGCTGCTGTTATATGACACACGACATCGACGTGTGTTAAAGTTAAACATGCTGGTTAAAGGTCTCATTAATGACAGCACTTTAATCGCTGTGGAGAGTTATTTACCTTTTGAGTGTGTCCTGGAAGGAGGGTCTCGCCTGTCCAATCATTAGCCGCCCTGCTCAACCACAGTGGCCAATCATAGTTGGCATAGTTGATGGTTTAGTCAATCACAGGTCGTATCGGTGAGACACCCGTCAGTGACAAGTGATGTGACGTCACATTATACTGTATACTTAAAAAAAAAAGTCTCTAAATTTTCAGAGAAGACATATGCACCTTCTGCAAGACAGATCATCTAATCTTTGTACTAGTTTAGAGATCTGTATATATCGGGTACAGTAAACATCAAAATATTATGTAAGAATGTTCATATGTATTTTGAACACTCCAGTTCTGTCACTGAATTTGTTGTGAATCTATTTATTTTTGTATAGTAAATTTCACATCCACAAGTACAAGTTTAGAAGAATGTCCCCAAACTTTAAAATCTTCTTGTGTGAGTTGTATGGATATATTCAAACTTTATTCTTCATCGAGAGTGCCAGAGCTTAGAATATTATATATATATATATACATACATACAAGGTTGGGTAGGATTACTTTGAAATGTAATCCAAAAGTAAACAGATTACAAGTAATCCAAATGTATGTACATACATACATGTAATCCACATGTATTCTTTCAAAGTAATCCTACCCAACCTTGTATATATATATATATATATATATATATATATATATATATATATATATATATATATATATATATATATATATAAAATTTTCATTTTCCTTATTTGACTCTTGTTTATTTTATTTTTCATCATTTATATTTTCTACTAACCCCCCTCCCGCCCCTTGTTGTAATTGTAAACTTTGTAAGGTTTCTGTGTGACTATGTCTATTTTCTACATTTTGTATGACTGATATTACTGAAATATATATTAATGCTCCTGTCCTTTTAGTGGATCCACATCATCGTGTTGAGAAAGGATTGTGTATTTATCATCAACTGTATATAGATATTTACATGATATTACTCAGTAGGTTATTTTATCGGCTCGTTCAAGCAAAACCTATGAGGGTGTGCACTGACACGCTTTGCTATCTGTAACCTGTTCCTATTTATTGGTGTTTGCTTTATTGTATTTCTTAAAATGGGACGGGGTGAGGATAGTTTCCAGGCCTTCATATTACATGCTGGGATTTACTCATCCAACAGGGCCCTAAATATTATCAGACGCTTTGAAGAATAAGATTGTTTTGCAAGCAAAAAATAGATATGTAGCATAATCAATAAAGGAAGTTGAAATTTGACATGTTTACAAAGTCTTGAAATCGTCAATAAGGTCATCAGACATTTCACAAGAGGTAGTAAAAAGTCAAATCCTCTGTGTATAAAGTGTGTGTGTGTCAGCAGAAACACTAAAATGTTTTGGAACATTTCCTGAAATAAGTGTTCACAGAATCCGGTTTCTGTCAACATTATCGGGCAGCGATCCCAGTTTGGTTTTGTCCTGTGCTTACACATGACTTCTTATTGTGAAATCCACCACCATCAGGCATTATTAGACTTAAAAAATTAAATGATGTGCCGTTCAGGACTTGCGTCATGCATCTGACCTGAATATAACAGAATTAAATGGATAAGTAAATGGGCAGCACTGTGGATTAGTGGTTAGCACTGTTGCCTCACAGCAAGGTCTAGGGATTGATTCCCACCTGTGGCCTTTCTGTGTGGAGTTTGCATGTTCTCCCCACGTAAGCATGAGTTCCGTCTGGTTGCTCCGGCTTCCTCCCACATCCAAAGACATGCAGGTTAGGTGGATTGGAAACTTTAAATTGTCCGTAGGTATGCTTGTGGGTGTGAATGCCCTTACCAAAAAGTAGTATATGCAAGTATGTTTCAAGTATACTTCTAGTTTACTTTTTATATACTTATCAGTACTATTTTTTGGTAAGGGTGTGTTTGTTTGTCTACATGTGGCCCTGCGACAGACTGGCATCCTGTCCAGGGTGTACCTCATCTCATGCCCTATGACTGCTGGGATAGGCTCCAGCCCCTGTGACCCTTAATTGAAGTTAAGTGGTTGAAGGTGAATGAGTGAGTAAATAATTTAAATTGTGTGTTAGCTCAGTGTGGATGGGGACTGTGCCAGTTAAAACATGCGTCAGAATGACTCAGAAATCAATTGAAAACTGCTCTGGGAAGATTTCCGAGTAAAACCTTATTGATGTTTCCAAATAAGACACTGAATCACCTTTGGCCTTTAGAACAACATACAGTGCATCTGGAAAGTATTCACAGTGCTTCACTTTTTCCGCATTTTGTTATGTTGCAGCCTTATTCCAAAATGGAGTAAATTCATTTTTCCCCCTCAAAATTTTACACAGAATACCCCATAACGTTAGTGTTAGTTTTTTTTTATTTTTGCAGATTTGTTAAAAATACATCAATCCTGACTAGTCTCCCAGTTCCTGCCGCTGAAAAACATCCCCACAGCATGATGCTGTCACCACCATGCTTCACTGCAGGGATGGTGCCTGGTTTCCTCTAAACATGATGCCAATCATCATCAGTCTTTGTCGCATCAGACCAGAGAATTTTATTTCTCATAGTCTGACAGTCCTTCAGGTGCCTTTTGACAAACTCCAGGTGGGCTGCCATGTGCCTTTTACTAAGGAGTGGCTTCCATCTGGCCACTCCACCATAAGGCCCGATTGGTAGATTGCTGCAGAGATGGTTGTCCTTCTGGAAGGTTCTTCTCTCTCCACAGAGGAATGATGGAGCTCTGACAGAGTGACCAACGGAAGAGTCCTGATGGATCCAAACGTCTTCCATTTACGGATGGTCACTGTGCTCATTGAGACCTTCAAAGCAGCAGAAATGTTCCTGTACCCTTCCACAGATTTGTGCCTTGAGACAATCCTGTCTCAGAGATCTACAGACAATTCCTTTGATTTCATGCTTGGTTTGTTCTCTGACATGTACTGTCAACTATGGGACCTTATGTATTGTATGTATGTCCAAAGGTGTTTCCAAATAAAGTCCAATCAACTGAATTTACCCCTGATGGACTCCAAATAAGCTGTAGAAACATCTCAAGCATGATCAGTGGAAACAGGATGCACATGAGCCCAATTTTGAGCCTCATAACAAAGGCTGTGAATACTTATATAGATATGATTTCTTAGTTTGTTTTTTTTTTTGTTTTTTGTTTTTTCATTTTAATACATTTGCAAAAAAAAAAAAAAAGCTTTTTTCATATTGTCCTTATGGGGTATGTGTGTAGAATTTTGAGGAAATAAATTCATCCATTTTGCAATAAGGCTGTAACATAACAAAATGTGGAAAAAGTGAAGTCCTGTGAACACTTTCTGGATGCACTGTGTCTGAATCAATTCCTTTCTCTGCCACTGAATTCAGTTAAAGTGCTTCTACAAGTCACTGTTGTTGGATGGAAGTTCCTTCAGAAAATTATAATACACTAATAGATAGATGAATTAGAGCCATATATATTTGGACATTTTCACAGTATAGTCAGTATAGTATAGTAATTTATTTTAGGTTGAGATAAAGACTATTAGCTTTAATGTGTGAGTGATTATGTCGCAAGGAGTGGTGTCCAAGTGGTTAGAGCACTTGGTTTCAGTGCGGAAGGTTCCCAGTTGAAACTCCACCCCTGCCACATGCCTCTGTAATGTGGAGTTGTGTCAGGAAGGGCATCTAGCATAAAACTTGTGCAAATAAACATGCAGATCCACATTGGATCTGCTGTGGCGACCGAGTGCATTCAAGGGAGCAGCCGAAGGGAGGTAAGGGAGAAAGTGAGTAATATTGCAGCACTTATGCATAGTACCTCATTTTAATGGACTAAATGTAAACTGACAGTTGACTGCTGAGCTGTTTTACAGCCATGTGCATAATTCCCTTATTATGTCACTAACCGATTATCCTCCCCAGGGCGAGTTTGATTTAAAGACTCACACTCACTCACTCATCTTCAACTGCTTACTCCAATTAAGGATCACGGGGGGCTCGGCCCGTCCCAACAGTCACAGGGCGTGAGGAGGGGTACACCCTGGACAGGCCACCAGTCTGTCACTAGGCTGATTTAGAGACTGAATTGAACAATTCATCTTCACCAACAAAGCTATCACCTCCCACCTATCCCAGATTCCAGAGAACTGTTAGGGTGTGACCAATATTGTCAAAGTAACTTTGACAAGTTACTTTTTAGTTACTTTTTTACTTGCTTTATACAGTTACTTTATGCAGTTACTTCATTAGAAGCTTTACACAATTTCTTTATTAGAATCTGCCGAAAACTTGCAAGTAATAAGTAATGTAACTAATAAGGTAACTAGTAATCTAACTTGGTTACTCTTAAGATTGAGCAATCAGCAAAGTAACTAATAGTTACTTTTCTGTGTACTAAATATTAAAAATAACCAAGTTAGATTATGAGTTACTTTATTAATTACATTCAGCAGCTGCTGGCAACTTGGCCACAACTGCTAACTGTATAAAGTAACTGTAAAATATAACTGTATAAAGTAACTAATGAAGTAACTTGTCAAAGTTACTTTGCCAACAATGGGCATGACTAAAGCTGCCTCAAAAAGAGACAGATGCTATTACTGCTGCTGCTGCTACTACTACTACTACTACTTTGCTGCTAGTGCTACTGTTACTGTCAATTGCAATTCATTTCATTTATATAGCGCCAAATCACAACAAAGCTGCCTCAAGGCGCTTCCCACAAGTAATGTCTAACCTTATCAACCCAAGAGCAAGCACACAGGCAACAATGGTAAGGAAAAACTCCCTCTGATGATTTGAGGAAGAAACCTCAAGCAGACCAGACTCAAAGGGGTGACTCTCTGCCTGGGCCATGCTAGCGACACAACTGACAAAACAATTTCCAAAACGAATATACAGGCAATTTTGCCGTGCACAGGATGGGAGGGTTGCAGAAGTAGACACCACACCCATCTCTGGATGGAGCCGCAGCTCAAACAGAGAGAAAAAAAACAGAATCAGGCATCGGAAAGACAACAAATACAGTATAACTTGTCAGCATTTAGCAACAAGAAAAACAGAAAAAATACTAAGGTGACTGCCAGACATTAGCCCTAAGTTTCAATAAAAGACCCAGAATTTAGATAAAGTTGAGGCCGTGGCCCACTCTGTTTCCTAATAAAATGAATTTTAAAGGGTAAAAAGCATAGTAACATATTATGCCAGTATGCTAGCTATATGAAAGGGAAAATAAGTGTGTCTTGAGTCTGGACTTGAAAGTCTCTACAAAATCTGACTGTTTTATTGATGCAGGGAGATCATTCCACAGAACAGGGGCACGATAAGAGAAAGTTCTGTGACCCGCAGACTTTTTAGTCACCCTCGGGACACAAAGTAGTCCTGCACCCTGAGAACGCAGCGCCCAGCCGGTACATTGGGTTTAATTAGATCAGCTATGTAGGGAGGTGCCAGTCTGTGAACAGTTTTATGGGTTAGTAGCAGAACCTTAAAATCTGATCTCACAGGGACAGTAAGCCAATGAAGGGATGTCAAAATGGGTGTAATGTGGTCAAACATTCTGCTTCGTGTCAAAAGTCTGGCAGCAGCATTTTGAGACCCCTAATGCTGAACTGCGGTAAACCAGAAAATAGAACACTGCAGTAGTCCAATCTACACTCAACAAAAATATAAACGCAACACTTTTGGTTTTGCTCCCATTTTGCATGAGATGAACTCAAAGATCTAAAACTTTTTCCACATACACAATATCATCATTTCCCTCAAATATTGTTCACAAACCAGTCTAAATCTGTGATAGTGAGCACTTCTCCTTTGCTGAGATAATTCATCCCACCTCACAGGTGTGCCACATCAAGATGCTGATTAGACACCATGATTAGTGCACAGGTGTGCCTTAGACTGCCCACAATAAAAGGCCACTCCGAAAGGTGCAGTTTTATCACACAGCACAATGCCACAGATGTCGCAAGATTTGAGGGAGCGTGCAATTGGCATGCTGACAGCAGGAATGTCAACCAGAGCTGTTGCTCGTGTATTGAATGTTCATTTCTCTACCATAAGCCGTCTCCAAAGGCGTTTCAGAGAATTTGGCAGTACATCCAACCAGCCTCACAACCGCAGACCACGTGTAACCACACCAGCCCAGGACCTCCACATCCAGCATGTTCACCTCCAAGATCGTCTGAGACCAGCCACTCGGACAGCTGCTGAAACAATCGGTTTGCATAACCAAAGAATTTCTGCACAAACTGTCTTAAACCGTCTCAGGGAAGCTCATCTGCATGCTCGTCGTCCTCATCGGGGTCTCGACCTGACTTCAGTTCGTCGTCGTAACTGACTTGAGTGGGCAAATGCTCACATTTGCTGGCGTTTGGCACATTGGAGAGGTGTTCTCTTCACGGATGAATCCCGGTTCACACTGTCCAGGGCAGATGGCAGACAGCGTGTGTGGCATCGTGTGGGTGAGCAGTTTTCTGATGTCAATGTTGTGGATCGAGTGGCCCATGGTGGCGGTGGGGTTATGGTATGGGCAGGTGTCTGTTATGGACGAAGAACACAGGTGCATTTTATTGATGGCATTTTGAATGCACAGAGATACCGTGACGAGATCCTGAGGCCCATTGTTGTGCCATACATCCAAGAACATCACCTCATGTTGCAGCAGGATAATGCACGGCCCCATGTTGCAAGGATCTGTACACAATTCTTGGAAGCTGAAAATGTCCCAGTTCTTGCATGGCCGGCATACTCACCGGACATGTCACCCATTGAGCATGTTTGGGATGCTCTGGACCGGCGTATACGACAGCGTGTACCAGTTCCTGCCAATATCCAGCAACTTCGCACAGCCATTGAAGAGGAGTGGACCAAGATTCCACAGGCCACAATTGACAACCTGATCAACTCTATGCGAAGGAGATGTGTTGCACTGCATGAGGCAAATAGTGGTCACACCAGATACTAACTGGTATCCCCCCCCAATAAAACAAAACTGCACCTTTCAGAGTGGCCTTTTATTGTGGACAGTCTAAGGCACACCTGTGCACTAATCATGGTGTCTAATCAGCATCTTGATATGGCACACCTGTGAGGTGGGATGGATTATCTCAGCAAAGGAGAAGTGCTCACTATCACAGATTTAGACTGGTTTGTGAACAATATTTGAGGGAAATGGTGATATTGTGTATGTGGAAAAAGTTTTAGATCTTTGAGTTCATCTCATACAAAATGGGAGCAAAACCAAAAGTGTTGCGTTTATATTTTTGTTGAGTGAAACAAATGCATGAATCAGGTTCTCAGCATCAGCCATAGACAGGATGGGACAAATCTTCACTATGTTTTGCAGGTGGAAGAAAGTAATCCTAGTAATATCTCTAATGTGGAGGTCAAAGGACAACGTAGGATCAAAAATTTCCCCAAGGTTCCTCACTTTGCCAGTGTGACGTACGACACACGAGCCTAGGCTAAGCAGAAAAAATGAAGAGGTGAAAAGTACAAAGGAAAAAGAACAGAACAGAACAGTATGACAACTTTTTAACACACTTGCTGCTGCTGATGATGATGATGTAGCACAAACGTGTCTCTCCCCTTAACTACTACTATTGCTGGTACTACTATGAGTACTACCACTGCTAAAGTGCTTAATAGCCTATGTCACTCTCCGTATGCCAAAACATATATGTGCCATGTTTGGCAAAATTTCCGAGCTGTAGTTTCGACAGGAGAGGGACACACACACACACACACACACACACACACACACACACACACACACACACACACACACACACACACACACACACACACACACACACACACACACACACACACACACACACACACACACACACACACACACACACACACACACACACACACACACACAGAGAGAGAGAGGTATCTTAGTATATAGACTGACAGGTCAGAATAGGAATAAGTAAAATCTTTAAAATAAACCTTTCACCTTACCTTACATGTTTGTCATTGATTCATGCAAAACGTTCGTAATTTAGTGACACCGTAATATCTGATTCTATGTGACCTTGATATCTGATCCAGAGTTAAACATTTATGAGTTCAACTTTGACCTGTCAAGATCAGACAAAGTCATAGGTTATGCACGCAATAGCAAGGTAATACATGACTTTATATTTGTGACTGACCCTAACCCAACCCCAGGTCCTTAAACTGTTCCTCACAATGGCCATTCTAAACAGAAAGTCAATATTCAAATTTGATTGGTATAACAACTGGGTAATGTTTGTATAAATTTTATTGACAACAGATGGACATTTGCTGTCCTTTGAAGAGTTCATCATGAAATATATAATATATATCATGAAATATACTATTTCTATTTTAAGAAAAGTGTATGACAAAATCTGCAAAAGCAATCCCTACTCATTTATTTCAACTGGTACAAAATAGTTTAGTTTGCAACATCTACACCATATATGCCCTCTATCAAAGTTGGTCATATAATTTGTTTTTAGATAAGAAATGTGATAAGAGATTAATTGTGACTTCAAATCATGTGGTTTTCGGGATGATATAGAGACCTCTGCAAAAAGAAGGTCCTTTCCTTTGATAAAAACATACTCTGTTGCCCTGGAAGTCAAAGAAACATGTTTACCCTGTTATTACTTTCTACAAAAAAAGAGACTTAAATTTGAAGTTGATCTATGTGTGTTGTTCTTCAGCGATTGAAACACTGAACATATGTTTTAAATGTTCATATGTTACCTTGTTTTGATCCAAAATCCAATATTGGTTATAACTGAAATCATAAATCATACCTCCTTTTAAATATATTGATATTATTTATTCATGGACAACCTGGATGTATCCTTTTTTTACACTGTCAATCTAGTACTATGAGCAGATATCACAGTTGCGTCAGGAAGGGCATCCGGTGTAAAACTTGTGCCTAATACGAATGCAGATTGGGTTGTATCCGCTGTGGTGACAAAACGGGAGCAGCTGAATGGACATTTGTAAGTTGAATGGAAGTTCCCCCTCATTCAAGTGTTCTTCAAAACTTTGTCAGTTGCTTTGGGTGACTGAAACTTGTGATTAGTTGAGCAAAAAGACAAAAAGAATCTCTTATTAATCTCTTGGTCCTTGCTGTTTTTCGTGCTCCATTGTTCTCTTTTGTTTCTATGGGTTGCCGCGGACTTTACACCGAGCGCCCTCTGGTGGCTACTTCTGGCCGATGAAAACATCACCGAGCTCAATACAAATACATGTAATTTGGTCACTTTTCAAAGGGGTCAGACTCGTCAGTAAAGTCAATTTCATGTATTATCAGATGGCTGTTAGAAGCAAGTTAGACAAAACCAGCTGATTTTAATAGACAATCAATGCAGCCCAAGGTGGTTTTCCACACCGTCATGATCGCCACTAGCTTAGCTTATGACAAGCTAAAAGTGGACGCTCTCGTTATGGCCGAACAACTCTCCAGTTTCTGAGTATTCTGTGTTAGTACGCGCCCACGGCCAACGTGCAAAAAGTAGTTCCCAGATAAGGACTTCAGGCAACTTTATTGATCCCAAAAAAGGGCAATTACGTTTACACTCCAATTACCTCAGACAAGATGCAGCAATTAATCCACAATCCATGGCACACATCAAAAATAAAGACAACACATATACATTTGACATCGTTTATGTGTACTAAACTTGAAGCAGTCCGTCATCCGAATTGAGGCAAAGTGGGTGAAGGCTGCTGCAACTGGAGTTGCGCCGCCCAGCTTGGGGGGAACGGGGACCTGCCGCAACTTAAAAACCGCACAGCCCCTGGAGGGGGAAGGGGTGGCGTGAGCGGTGGCCGGGATGGGGTAAGTGATGGGGGGAGCAGGAAGGGAGGTAAAGGGAAAAATGGAGCATGCTTCAGTCTTGTCCATGTGTAAGTCTGTCAGTTTATTGTCTTTGTGGGTTGAGATAAGGAGGAGCCGAATAATCTCACCAGAGCCTGAAGACATTCCTCTGGAGGAAAATATTGGGCAATTTGTCCTTGAGGCTAGATAAGCCTGGAGTGTTGTGGTTGAGCATTAAAAACACTTTTAACAGTTCCACTTGAACAACCAAATCCCAATTACGAATTAAGAATATTCCCAATTATGAATTAAGAATATTCACCGGCCTCCAAAACCTTCAGCTTCAACTGCAAGGCAGGTAAGTATATCTCATCTACATTAATTCTAAAATTTACCAGTAATAAAATTACAAAGATAGCTGAAGTTTTAAGAGTGGCCGTAATAAATATTTAAGAAACTTAAAGTTTATGAGCAACTTCACCTGTTATTGCTCAAGCACATTGTAAATATTGACACGATGGAGTTTGATGCGGAAGAGTATTGGAATGGTTTGATTACCATTTACAGTTGGTGAGGAAAGACTTGGGTGTTAACTTCGTGTTAAAGTCAGAACAAGAAGCTGCACTGAAATCTATCTGGAAAGAGACACATTCTGTGTGTTGTCGCACACTGAGCAGGGGGTGGGGTGGTGGTTTTCATCGGGCTGCCAGTCGCGGAAGTACGAATTCTCGCCTTCGGATTGGCCACTTCGCCGGATGGCTGCGCGTCAACCAGTTTTTTTTTTTTAATATAGTTTTCCGCTTGTGTTTGAATCACTGAACTCTACACTACGGTAGTGTAGAGTTCAGTGGTTTGAATGATGTTTTTTTTTTTTTAATTTTGAGTGGTTTTCCCACTTCCGTTTTGGTGTAAAATATGAATAAAGTTTATTCAAAATTACGTATTTTATTTTAACCATAATATATATATATATATATATATATATATATATATATATATATATATATATATATATATATATATATATATGTATATATATATATGTTACAGTCTATTTTTCAAAAAAAAAATCACATTATATATACATTACTAAATTGCAATTTATTTACTTATTTATAATTATTGCATTTTTTTTGGCACTTTTGCGATACACCCCCCCCCCCCACACACACACACACACACACACACACACACACACACGAGGACAAAGAAGAGTAAGCAGCGCCACCATATGGCCGAGCAGGAAGTGACAGTTACTGCACTGTGGCGAAAGTGCTCGTCCCGTCCTGAATTGAATCTTTGGCGGCGTTGGCAAACAGGCGCTCGTTCTGTTTACAATAGCAGCCGGAGAGGCGGGGTTTCAACATTGTTGATAAAACAGAAGAGCAGCCTCTTCCAGCCGGCGGACAGAGTAGAACAAAACGAACGCGCTGTCATGGGAATAAGGAAGTCATCTACAGACTGGACCGAGACCAGGACGGCTCGGAGAAGCAATTCTGGATTATTTTAATGTCCGTTTATGAACCACAGAGGTAACGTTATTATATTGGGATTTCTCAGACACCCAGATACTATTTAATGTTAAAATACTGAGACTATTTCGTAGCTACTGTGATCTGTTAACTGTATGTGGCTTCATGTGACAATGAAGGTCCTGAGCACGCGTTCATCACGCAGAGTCTGGGGTCCAAAGTGGACTAGAGGGATATTATCAGCTTCCATCAATGGAGAGAGACCGTGAAGAGGAAGCAGGCGTGAAAGAAGAGGATGGAGATGAGCCAGTCTGCTGGAGGAGAATCAGACTCTTCCATGGATGGTCTGGCCTGTGGAATCAGGAATGGACATCTTTCTTCATGTGAGGAGGAGTTAGGGATAAAAACACTGAATCGTGCAGAGGTTGTGGAGCCAGATGAGAGTTTGGTTGCTCCTTCTAGCCTTATGGACACCTTTGGTCCTTCATTATCAAGCCTCTCCTCCTCTCTGTCCTCCACTCATCATCATAGTACATTTTCTTCATCGTCTTCCTCTTCATTATCTCTGTCTCCACCGTTGCCTCCCTCTGTGGAGCTCTCGGCTGTGCTGACTGATACCAGGCTGACCCTAGATGTGTACCAGGGAGGGACAGCAGCCGTGCCGCTGCTATGGGAGTCCATCCCCGGCCGGCTGAAGGCCCTTCAGTATGTCAGGCTGGGCTCTGAGGAGAAAACCGGGCTCGATGGTGCACTGGAAGTCATACCACATCTCACACAACTCTGCTCGCTGGCTATTCGAGGTTAGTGTTGTTCATTTTCCTTAACCATTCCATTATGTAATTTTCTTAGTAAATACTGTACTTTTTTTCCTCTGATGTCTTCCAACTTGATGCTAATTTCTTTGCTTTTGTCTGTGTTTGCCTTTTGTAATTCAAGGTCACCGTTTTTACAGTGCACAAGGTGACCCTTTACCTGGACTCCTCACCACTTTACCTGGGTCCATTTCCTCCCTTTCTCTTCTGGTGCACCTGGACCTCTCCTTCAACCAACTCACCTGCCTGCCTCCCTGCTTGCTCAGATTGCCAGTGCTGTCCTCCTTGCTTCTCTGTCACAACTGCCTCTCTTCTTTGCCTCCTGATCTGGGACAGCTGTCCTCCCTCACAGATTTCTCTCTCCTTGGGAACCAGCTGGTCTGTCTCACTTCAAGTGTTGGTCAGCTGAAAGCGCTGCAGAAACTCGATGTTTCATATAACCTCCTTGAGCACCTACCTGATGAAATTGGATGTCTGGGAGATCTTATTACACTGGAGTTGTCTCATAACAAAATGAAGCGGCTACCAGAGACCATGGGTAAGTGTGTGAGGGTGAGTAGGAAGAAAGTTCACTGCTTGGTTGCGAAAGTCCAGGGAGGACTTGTATGGAAATTTACCAAAGTCAGTCAGTGATTCAGATTCTTTATTGTCATTGTAACAAGTACTGCGAAAGGTAAGGTGCAAGCCTTTCAGTGCAAATGTAAACCACACGGAGACTTAAAAGGTCTGGGGGAGAAAAGAAAATAAACATAAAATTTAACAGAGTGAAAAGGTGTGTTCAAAGCGCAAATAAAAAAAAATATAAATACATAGTAGCAAAAAAGAGATCGTATATAAAAAAAAATGAAAAGTATGTACAAAGCTGTGGATATTTCTGTGGCAGTGATTGATTGTGTCCACAAAATTTTCATCATTAATTCTGTAAAATCTATTGCACTACTAGTACTTCACATTAAAGTCTAAAATTTTGGATTTGGAATCTGATAGATACATGACATAATAATTTGTAGTTATTGTATGATATACATACATTTTCAACTGCTTATGTGGGATTGGGTCGTGGGGTATTGTATGATATATTTGTTAAAAATAGGAATCTTGGCACAGTGGCACATGTCTGGGCTTGTTCAGGAACATGTAAAGTAGTCCTTTTCTTTGCATATGATTTATGGCCATTGTTGCTTGTCCCAAGGTCATGGTAGCCATTGGGCCGTTGTTGTTTGTTTTGTAATTACCTGTACAATTACACATGTTCTCTTTAATTGACCAGTTTGTTACTTCATATACTTGTATATCATCACAAAAGAATTACTACCACCAGTATATAATATATGCAAACAACTAGTATGGCAAAATGGGGAGTTTGTGGGCTTGTTTGCATATCTATTATTTTGTATGACGTTATTAATGCAGCATTTATTATATGTTGTGCAGGCTCTCTCCTTTCCCTCAGGGAACTCATTGTCCACAGCAATGACCTGCGCCTGATGCCACAGTGCCTGAATAAACTGCCTCTGCTGAAAATAGACATGCGTAACAATCCTTTGGGACAACCCCCAACCCCTCCTCCTCTCCCACTCACATCAGGTGTGCATACAAAAAAAAAGGCATTATAGGTTAAGTAATTATCTTATGCAGTATTGATATTAACTTTAGCATACTTTCAATTACATTATTATTATTTCTTATATATGTATATTTTACAGATAAAACAGAGACAAAAATCCCAGAGTTGCATCTTGGGTTTAATCAGCACAGGTACAGTACGACGTTTTGTAAGGTAGCACGTATTTTTCTAATTGGTTATGAATCATGGCAATGAAGGCTTTGATTAGATTGAGATTAAAGACGTCATTCATCTTTTGCTCCTTAGTTTCTCTGTTTCGTCTGCTGGGTGTCATGTGTTTCTCCCAGGGGGGGCTGAGCTGCTGTTCCCCCCAGGGTGCCTGCTGACGACTACAACGCTGGCATGGGTTGAAAAAACGCCAGAACGGAAGTGGGTGCGACTAGAGGAGCATGACATCTTACTGAGTCGTCCACTGGAACTTCGTCCTCATGGAATTACATTCTTAAAGGTTAAAAACAATATTATAGCATATTTGTTGCAGATTTTCCACATCAGTTTCAATTAATTACATGATATATTTATTACAATCACTATTGTACATATAACGTTGAGCAGCTGTTGCAGTGATTAGATAATTCATTGACAAAGATTAGGAAAAAATCTTTCATTTTAAAGGATTTATCTTTGGGGTTTTGGACTGTTGCTTGGAAAAAACACTAATTTGAAGATGTCAGTCTTGACTCTGGGATATATGTATGCTACATAAATAATAGGTCTGCAACTAATGATTATTATTGTAATTGATTAATCTAATGAATATTTTCTTGATTGATCACTTAGCTATGGATTTTTAAAAAGCTATTCTATTAATTATTTTGTGATTTGTCATTTATCTTTTAGTTATTTACCAGTAAATCATAACCATAAATTCTAACTTTCAGCTTTCCTTCAAATGTTTTGTCATAAAAAGCATTTATTTTAGAAATTAATACCAACATTCCCAACATAAGGGATATGTATCGCAAAAAAATGAAAAGGCAGTGATGGAAAAAATATGGCACAAAATCTTGCATGCAGCTTTGCATTTTCCTGAGACACAAAAAGACAGAAAATCTGACTGGAACATTTCACCAGGCTCCAACTAACAGTCATTTTATCAATTAATCTGTTGATTATTTTCTAGATTAATGCATTAGTTAAAATGTCATAAAATGGTGAAGAATATCAATCAGCATTTCTAAAAGCCCTAGGTGCCATCATCAATGTCTTCTTTTGTCCACAGACCAAAGTTATTCAGTTTACCATCAGGTAGAAATAAATAAACCAGAAAATACTCACATTTAAGCACCTGAAATCAGAGAAATTGGAGATTTAAAAAAGACT
The DNA here is from genome assembly GCF_902500255.1 of Thalassophryne amazonica. NCBI lineage: Eukaryota > Metazoa > Chordata > Actinopteri > Batrachoidiformes > Batrachoididae > Thalassophryne > Thalassophryne amazonica. The sequence continues at coordinate 57,654,348 of NC_047110.1, forward strand.
CAAAATGATTAATCGAATACCAAAATAGTTGGTGATTAATTTAGTCATTTATTAAGGTAAATCATCTTAACGTTGTAATCATTACAGCCAGTGGAGGTGTGTGTGTCGTATCATCGGACCAAAAAAGGAGAGGTGGTTGTGCGGAAATTTGATGGCCAGTCATGGAACACCCTTCCCACTGTGCTCAGGAGAGGAAGTCAGAATCATAGCTGCCATCCAGGAGGACACCCGGCCAGGGTGAGCATAAAACCTGTCATATAAAGCATTTAGTGCAATACCAGTGGATCTTTTCATTGACAGAACGAATGGAAATATTGGACATGATGTTCATGCTGAAAGAAATAAAATCACCTACTTTGGTTTACAGCTGGCCTGCTGCTCGGTGACCCAGTTCTCATGGTTTATGGCAGTGTCCCGCCCAATCAGGGACAGTTGCTCTGTTACACCTTCGGGGGCATTGCTGGTGTCCAGCGCCGATCCTGGTATTAAACTTCACTTCCCTCCACATGCTACTGTGCAAACGCGTGTTATAACTTTACAGGTAAACAATGATAAGCACGACTGTACCTTTACAGTGTCGGTCTGTTGTTGTGAATGCTGGTCTGCAAAGCTTTGCATGGATTTTCTCCAGGTGCTGTGCGTGTCCCTGTCAGAGGTACAGTCGCTGTGCGGCGATCCTCACGCTAGTGTTAGTCCTCTACTCTGCCTCTCTCAGACTCCCAGCATACATTTCCTGCAGCCTGTCAAGGTTCAGGTGCCTTTGCCGTCTGGAGTCACAGGTAAAACATGCTGTCTGTCCTCCAACGTGTTTCTGGCCAAAGGTATAAGCGTGTTCTTGACATGCATGTTGATTCTGCAGGCCATACAGTTGATAAGTCCTGTTTACGTCTTCTACATGGTGACCCCACTGCCCAAACCTGGACTGATATCACATCACAAGTGTCTCTCTACATCACCCACTTGTATGCCATTTTCTACATTACACACTTCTCCTGGTAAGATTCTCTTTTTGGCTCCTAAGGTACAGTACCTGTGATGTATATTTGACATATCCATAGTATTACAGTGTGGCATTGCGTGTCCTCTTATACAGGTACTGGCTGTGGTACACCACTCAGCGCTGTGTTAGCGGGGCTGTCAGGAAGGTTTATCAAAGGCTAAAACAGTTTAAAGTCCAGTTTGTTGTCCTCCAGCGGAAAAGTGATCCTGCACAAGTTCTCCTGCAGTGTTTACCTGCTAATAAGGTTTGTAACAATTAACAAACAGGCAACACCTTTACAGCAAAGTTTCTTGATGACTCAAGATAGTACATTGAAGAAACAGCATTAATGATTGTGAGATATTTAGAAAAAATCAGTACTGGAATCTAGTGATTGCTGGAAGCTCTGTGTAACACAACAGAAATTTCAGCGGGTTCCCTCCCTCCTTTTCTCATGGGTCCATTCATGTGTCTTATGTTGTCATTGGTGTGAAGGGAAAACATTTCCCCAACTTTGGCGTCAGCCCAATTACCAGCCATTACAAAAACCTGTGCACTACAAAGTTTGATTATATTGGAAACATGCACAATGCATGTTATTAGGTTGTCTGTACTTTTACCAGCAATGTCAGTGGGTTCATACAGAACATACATGTTTTGGACATGATGGTTCTGAAGCATGTTCTTGAGGGTAATAGTTCAAACATGTGATGACCAGGGTGGGATGAGGCTCTGAGGTTGCTTTGGGCTCTCCTGAGGCAGTGGGTGCAGTAAATGGCCTCGAGAGTGGAGAGGGCAACCACTGAGGTTTTGGGTGATGTTCATGATCCTTTGGAGTGCTTTCCTCTCAGCAGCAGTGCAGCTGGTGAACCACAGCAAAATGCCATAGCTCAGGACTGATTCGATGGAGCACTGGTAGAAAGACACCAACAGCCTCACTGACACTTTTTTCTTCCTGAGAAGTCTCGTTAAGTACAGTCTCTGTTGAGCCTTTCTCAGGAGTGCAGTGGTGTTTGCTGTCCAGGTCAGGTCCTCCTTGATGTGGGTACCCAGGAACCCGAAGTCTGAGATCCTCTCCACATATTCTCTGTTTATGCAGATTGGCTGAATATCTGGTTTATTTCTCCTGAAATCTATTGTTAGTTCTTTGGTCTTAGAGGTGTTGAGGATCGGGTAGTTCTCTGCACACCATACCGACAGCGGCTGGACCTCCTCCCAGTATGCAGTCTCCTCCCCTCCTGAGATAAGCCCTACCACAGTTGTGTCGTCACCAAACTTCATGATGGCATTACTTGGGTGGGTGGGGGTGCCGATGTGAGTGTAGAGTAGGGGGCTCAGCAGACAGCCCTGGGGGGATCTGATGGTGAGGCTCGGTGCTGAGGAGAGATGGGGTCGTACTCTGACTTGCTGAGGGCGATCTGTCAAAAAGTCTCTGATCCAGTAGCAGATATGTTGAGAGAGTCTCAAGTCCAGAGGTTTTGTGACCAGTCTCTTTGGTATGATGGTATTAAAAGCAGAGTTGAAGTCTAGAGCAGTCTGGCATAGCTCCCCTGCTGTTCCAGGTGTGTTACTGTGGTGTAGAGGGCTGTAGCTGTTGCTTCCTCTGTGGACTGGTTAACTGATGTGGGTCAAGTGTGGATGGCAGGCTTGTTGTGATGTGACTGTGAACCATGAAGGAATTATGGAAATTTTTACATCCAGTTCTTCCATTTTCAGAGGCCATATGTAATTGGATAAACAAAATATAAAGACTGTTTTTAATACAAATTATTACTTTTACAGCCAGGTATCATTAGACAACTCAGGGGATGTCTATCTGAACATTTCTGCAACTATGTCTTTTACTTCATTTACACCAATTCACCAATTATTAAGATTAAGGTATGGTAGTGTTTAGAAAATCTGGATGGAGCAGGCACATCTCAAAAAGCTGAGCGATTGTGCAAGAAGGAAACTACTGAAGGAAGACAGCCATGACAACTCTGAAGGAGTTACAGGCCTCTGTGACTGTAGGAACTGTGTGTAATGCAACTTTTGTCTGTTGCATCAACAATGTGGTGTATAGAGGAATGAAGAGGTAAGTCCTTGAGATGACAACACCACCTAGAGGAGATTCCAGTCTGACTCTGGTTAGTTCACCAGCCAAGGCTAGTACCCATTTACAGTTGGGTGGACTGAGACAATAAAGATTGTCTTGTTCAAGGATGCAGATGGGTAATGTGAGTGGACTTTGAAACCAGCTCCTTAGCCACTGTTCTACCTTGTCATTGTCCAAATACTTATGTACCTGGCTATGCTTTTATAAAATTTTGTCCACAACTTTTGCAGACAAACAGTGGCCTCAGTGGCGACTAGGACACTGCAATTAGCAGCAACTTTTCACAAGTAACATGATAGGCCTGTCTGGCTTTATGTTATGTTATGATGATTTTGCATACTGCATGCCAACATGGCAAAAAATTAAATAAAAAAAAATAGTCTTTCATTTTCACTTTTTCCTATCATAATCCAAAATGTCAGAAGTGAATATGGAGTAGTTTTTCCAGTTATTTAAGGAAATTTTGCAGACCCACTCTGACTGACATATTGATTAATGGAGGTTGTCATTGACAACCTCCATTAATCCTATACTTATCTTGCTGATCGCAAGGAAAAAGTTGCCTCTAACTTTCAGGTCATTGGGTAGTTCATTAAGTACATCTCTGAAAGGGGTTTGGTCTTTGGATTCAAGCGGTTGAATGCTGGAGCAGCTAATGCGATGCTTCATGTCCAGGTGGACACCAGAGTGCAGACTTTATCAGCGCAATATGATGGACCACAGCCTTCTGACCTGTGTGACCTGCTAGAAGGAGAGCAGTTCTTTGCTGGATTTGAAAGGGGTTTAGATATCAGCGCAGGTTTGTAGTAGTCCTGGGGGATGTATCGTAAATTTAATTTCATCCTCTGCACACTTGTGATTTGCATTTTGTTATACATTTTATAGATTAAGTAAGAAGTCTTGAGATGATATCCTGTTTTCTCCAGACAGACCCGATTGTGTCGGGGGGAGACTGTGTTTTGTGTTCTACTCCAGACTGAAGAATCTGAAGGAAGTGTACATTTGTCCAGCTCAGGGTCAGAAGGTTCCAGTGAGGGGACAAGTAAGAGACACATTATATTAAATGTCAAAATATCAGAAAACAATGGCTTCTGCAGCATTGTTTGTGTATGTATATGGTGTATGTATGTACAGTGTCTTTTATACGTAGGAACTAATAACTGTCATTGCATAGTATGAATAATAACAATAGTAATGTAATAATTATGAATTATTACATTATAATGTTTATAATGTATATAATTATTATTACATTATAATAATTATTATAAATATGTGTATACCTCGGATTCTGGAATTGGCAAGAGTTCATGACTCCCGCTGGATGGGGTGCCATCCATTGCAGGTTAGTTCCCCAGCCAAGGACACTACCTATATATAGGCCAGTGGACTGGGACAAAGCAGATGGAGTGTCTTGTTCACCGACACAGATGGATAGTGTGACTGGAAATTGGATTCAGGTCGACATGTTGGTAGCTCAACTCCTTATCTCACTGCGCTACCTGCTGTGCAATAATAAGTAATTAAGTAACTAAGTGACCAAAGGGGTGCACACAAAGTAGATAAAATAGTAAAAGAATTAAAAACATAAAATGGATCATAAACACAATAATATTAAAAAGAACAAGAAGGCACAAACACAAAACCACAGAATAGGACAGGAAATGAAAAGATTAGGGGATTGGAAAGGGCAGAGAATACAAATAGATTTTAACCTAGATTTAAAGGCAGAAATGGTGGGGGCACATCTGACAGCTGGAGGCAGCTGGTTCCACAGTCGTGGGGTGGCGACTGCAAAACCTCAATCACTTCTCTGAGCCATGACCGTGGCGCATGGAGAAGACCTTTGCCTGAGGAGCTGAGAGACCTGGGGACTGAGTGGTGCTGGACAAGTTCAGAAATATAACCAGGGGCCAGTCCATGAAGAGCCTTAAATACAATTAATAAAACCTTGCGCTAAATTCTAAAAATAACAGGGTGCCTGTTGAGAAAGTGAATGCACGGACCCACGTTAGGGGGCGTAAATGAGCGGTCAATAGGAATACCAATAAATAATTTATTATGCAAAAGTGCAAACAGGTTACAAATATGCTGAGTCCAATTAATAACAGAAAATGGTGACACGTGGGCAGGCCCGAGGGTAGGAGACGCCTATCCAGAGAAGAGCCGGAACCCACGAAGTTCCACTGCCAGCCGGAGGCCTGCAATACACCAGAGCCACCAAGTCCTGGTACCCCAGGTAGCCACCGCTCGAGGCTGTTGGACCGGTACTGCTGGCAGGAGCAAAAACAGATTAGGTGGGTGTGTGTACACCCAGCAAACAGTCAGCAAAACTCAGTAATCCTCCTGAAGGAATAAATCCAAATACTCCCAGAGTGCAGAGGAAAACTGGAAAACGTGCAGTGTCAATTGAAATACTTAGCAAGTAAGAAGTGAGGAGTGGAGACGCCAATTCCTCCAAACTTCCCACAAACCCGGCTATGAGCTGTAAGTATATAAATCACAACTGCAAAGATTTCAGTAGCAATGAATGTGCGTACGGCACAAAACGGCTGAGTAGGTTTACCTGTGTGGTAAGCTGATAACTCGGCAGAGTTATGGTGTCTCTCCCAGGCTTTTATGGATGTGGTGATGAGTGATGACAGACAGCTGATGACGGCCTAACGGGCACACCTGGTGATACCAAAAAGGCCAGTGCCCCCTCTAGATGCCCAAATGCTGCCAACATGGCAGAGCGCCATCTGGTGGTGGGCCAGCAGTACCTCCTCTTCAGCGGCCCACACAACAGAGCCATTGTAAGGGGCCAGGATGGGGGGGTGATATGTTCCCATTTCCTACCACCAATCAGCAGTCTGGCAGCAGCGTTTTGTACGATCTGCAAATGTGTAGGTAGGGACTGAGGAAGGCCAAGGTAGAGAGAGTTGCAGTAATCCAGCCATGATGTAATAAAGGCATAAATTACTTTCTGTAGATCATTACCTCCGCCAAGGAGATTATGTTTTCGGTCGAGTTTTTGTCTGTCTGTCTGTCTGTCTGATTGTCAGCAGGATAACTCAAAAAATTTTGAACGGATTTTGATGAAATTTTGTGGAGTGGTTGGAAATGACAAGAGGAACAAGTGATTAAATTTTAGTGGTGATCCGAATCACGATCCGGATCCAGGAATTTTTTAAAGGATTCTTCACCATTGTGGGATAGGGGGAATTTTGACATTCTAGTTTCTAACTCCATAAAAAACAAGGCAGAAAGGCTTGAAAAAAATTAGGGCATAACATAGTCAAATATTCTATCAAACAACAAAGTTTGGTGACGATCGTATCCGGATTCCGGATCTGGTAGTCCAGAATATGCAAAAATATAGGGAAAATAGAAAATGTGTCAGTGTGAGGGGACGAATGAAGCTAGAGATGCACAACTAACACCAAATTGTAGCTGAATCTGTACTGATTCAGTAAGGTGTCATCAGATTTGATGTAGCTTCAAATGTTATGGAGCTAGATCCAGAAGAACACCGGCATTACCGAAAAATCGTTTTTATACAATAACCTTTGAACTAATAAAGACATAAAAGTGATTCCAAGTTCTAGTGGTATGTTTTCATGGTCAAGGATGTCAAATATAAAGGAAAGAAAAGTGTATGTATCATAGTTTTGGTTGTAACACTGAATTGTTGAATAGATCACTGTGCCAAGGAAGGAATCTCTTTAGGGTCAGTGACCCTATGGCCTTGTGTAGCACATGCAACACTTAAAAAATAGTTCTATTTCAGAATTTACTGTTATTTATTTAGAGAAGTGTTTCATAAAAGTTAAAAAATTAATATATTTGCAGTTTTGTTGAATAATAAATTGAATTTTGTCTCTTATTTGTTTTTGTCTATAAGCACATGCAATATCAATATCAGTGCTCAGATGACAGTAGCTTCTGGGAAAGGTGCAAGTTGCAATAAACTGTGATGCCAAGCGCTAAGGATACATGCTATCCAGTCACAGCAGATGAAAGTTTTTTACTCATGAGCAAACATCATTGTTAGACTTTTTTAGGTTCAATGATTCCACGGTGTGTAGATGTTATGGCGTCAGTGACCCCATAGCCTTGGCGGAGGTTTGCACTCTCCGAGTGCTTCTAGTTAAATAATCAGAAGGTTTCAAACGAGAGATAATTCTTAACTGATAAAAACTGTTCTTAACAACAGTTTATATATCTGTCAAAACAGAGCACCGAGTCAAGAATGACACCCAAGTTTTTTGCATAAGGTTCGACGTACGAGGTGAGTTGAGCTAATTTATCAGTAACAGTGCTTCTGGATTTTGGAGGACCAAAAATGATAACTTCTGTTTTATCACTGTTTAAGTGGAGGAAGTTACTTGCCATCCAGCTATTAATGTCTTCAAGACAGTTGAGAAGAGACTGGAGTTACTATATTTTAGGGGGAGGTACAACTGTGAGTCATCTGCATCATCTGTGAGACATTATACTTTCTGATGATGTCCCCTAATGGGAGCATATACAGGCAGAAAAGGACTGGACCCAAGATGGACCCCTGAGAGACCCCATAGGAGACAGGAGCAGAAGGTGAGGAAAGTGACCAGTGGACACGGAAAATGTCCTATGCTTCAGATAAGAGCAGAACCAGAGTAGTGCTGTCCCCGTAATGCCAACCCACTGCTCAAGGCGGTCGAGGAGAATCTTGTAATCTACAGTGTCAAATGCGGCGCTAAGGTCCAATAAAATCTGGACAGTGTTATCAGTATCTAAAGTGAGTAGCAGGTCAGTTGTCACTTTAAGCACGGCTGTCTCAGTACTGTGGACGGCCCTAAAGCTGGATTGAAAAGTATATATAGTGAGTGGACAGGAAGGGAAGCAGCTGTAACAAAACAGCTTTTACCAACACAGTGGAAATGAAGGGAAGCCTAAAAATGGGACGGTAGTTATTTAGGCATTTAGCATCCAGGTTGTGTTTCATAAGCAAGGGTTGGACAACTGCATGCTTGAAACATGCAGACCCGGTACCAGGTGAAAGACATGAATTTATCTTTACTTGAATGCTGTGGCCAACCACATCAAAGGCACCCTTTATGATGTGGTAGGGGACATCAAGAGGAGATGATGTAGGTTTCATATGCAGTACTAAGTCCTTAAGACCAGTTAGAGAAATAAGTTGAAATTGGTTAAAGGTGGTTGTAGCACCTGAGCAGGTGGTTGTAGCACCTGAGCAGACAGGTAGAGTGACAGGTTAAGTGGAGCTAAACACAAATCTGATATTTTCAATTTTATTAGTTAAAAAAACTTCAAAAATTTATCAGGTGTCGATGGAAACTTCAGCTACTGGGGAAACTGAAGGGTTGATGAATGAGTTTTTTTTTTTTTTTTTTTTTTGTACTAAACAAAATTTTGGGTCTATCAAAAATGTTTACTGATTAAATCAGACAAATATTTGACTCTGGCCTTTTTGGCTGCTGCCTGAAAGGAAACTATAGAAGATTTAAAAATTTTCAAGGAGACTGTAAGCTTAACACCAGGCCTGCCTAAGTGAGTGTGTAGTCTCATCTAACCAGTACTGAGATTTGAGTTTAGGGCTTTTGTATCTAAGAGGAGCTACAGAATCCAGTATGGATAAGCGGGATGAATAGAATAGGACAATTAATTCATCAGGATGAGAGGTAAAGTTGATGAAATTGCAGTTTCAACAGCCTTGCTCTGAAAACTGTCAAAAAACTAATGCAGTAAGGGAGTTAACATGATGGGGATAGCAGTCTGAGGCTCTGGCACTATGCAGGGGGTTGGAAAGAGTGACATCAAATATAATAGTACTAACAATAATAACGCCAACAAGAGCAATCAGAGATTTCTGATGTCCACCAGTCGTGATCTGGATCACCTCCAAAATGCAGTGGAGTCTTGAGAATCCATGAAGTGGTTTTGACGAAATCCTTCAAAACATATATGAAGTGAAATCTTGATCCAGAATCCAGATCCAGATCACCTCCAAAATTCAGTGGAGTCTTCCATACCCTAATATGTGTCTGGTGCAAATTTTGTGAGTAGTTTTGAAGTAATCCTTCAAAGTCTATATAAAATGAAATCTTGATCCAGAATCTGGATTGGGATCACCTCCAAAATTTAATGGCGCCTTCTTTGGGCTAATATCTATCTGTGGTAAAAAGTTTGTCAAAATCCATGCAGTAGTTTTGATGTAATCCTGCTACCAGACAGACAGACAAATAAATAAACAGAGATGATTTTATTACGTCCTTGGCAGACGTAATTAAAAAGAAGACTACACACTTTTTCACTGCTTTAGGGCAGCCTTTCTCAAAGATTGGTCGGTGGACCATGAGCAACTCCTATTGGTTTGTGAGCATATTGGTAAAATATCGCATTTTAAAACTGATATCATATTCCTCTCATTTAAAGGAGAAACAGATATAACAGAACAATGCTATTTGTTTGTTGTTATTAGGTTGTAATTTGTAATAAGTTGGAGTGGTAAGGAGAACTATTGTTTTTAGATATTTGGGAAGTTAGATGGTCTACGAGATTTTTTTTTTTTTTTTTTTTTAATTGGGGCAGCACAGTGGATTAGTGGTTAGCATTGTTGCCTCACAGCAAAAAGGTCATGGGATTGATTCCCACCTGTGACCTTACTGTATGGAGTTTGCATGTGGCCTTGCAATAGACTGGCATCCTGTTCATGTCCTGTAACTGCTGGTATATGCTCCAACCCCCCGTGACCTTTAATTGGAGTTACCGGGTATAGAAAATGGATGGATGATCCTTGGTGTGAAAAAGTTTGAGAAACACTCCCTTAGGGATGTTCTTCTCTGCAGTTTACCTAAACAAGTCACAGTTATACAAAGGAGCAATATGCAGCCAGTGAGCAGTCCCCTGGTCCCAATTTCAGATCTTCACATGCTCTCATGGTCATGAGCTGTGGAAGGAGCACAAACCTAATGTGCATATTTTACTGGTGGGAGCAAGCACACACACAAACATAGGAGGACTTGCAAACTTCATGCTGAAAGGACCCAGCTGAAATCAAACCTGGGCCCTTCTTGCTCTGAGACAAGAGAACATACCTTGTTACACATTCTGATGCCTTTCATCCTTAGACTTAGATGACTTTATTCATCCCACCAGGGGAAATTGGTTTCAGCAGCTTGCGTACTGACACACAAAAACACAGTAACCACCCAATACAAAAATACATAGAAAATAAGTTAGCCAAAAAAAAAAAAAAAAAATAGAATACCATGGGATACATTGTCATCACAACCATTTAATATATATATTAAAAAAACCTTACAAAGAGTTAAAGAGACGAATAGCAGAGGGAATAAAAGATTTTAACAAATGGTTCGTCTTGCAGACAGGTGAAACATAGCAACGACCTGAAGGCAACAGGGAGAATTCACCTGCCAGCACATGACCAGGAGAAGACAAAATACAATTTACCTGGCCAAGGGGAGGATTTTCCCTTTGAGCCTTGATCTTTGATCTTGCTTTCTTTATTTCTTATTCTGCGTGTGTGTGTGTGTGTCTCAGTTGTTGGATTTTAAGTAACTTTATGTCAGTAAATAGGGTAACAGTGATTTTGAGTAACTGATAGATTTCAAGAAATACTAACTGTTTAACTTGACAGTAACTGACTGTAACTAGGTACCTGTAGTGGAGAAAATTATATGTAGAAACTGAATGACCAGCTTGACATAAAAGTAACAAATTCACTAACTTAGTGGTTGTAGGTACAGTGGTATGTAAAAATCTGGGCACCTCTGATGATTCCAGTGATTTTCCTTTATAAATCATTGGTTGTTTGGATCAGCAATTTCAGTTAAATATATCATATAGCAGATGAACACAGTGATATTTGAGAAGTGAAATGAAGTTTCTAGTATTTACAGAAAGTGTGCAATAATTATTTAAACAAAATTAGACAGGTGCATAAATTTGGGCACCCTTGTCATTTTATTGATTTGAATACATTTAGCACTCATTATTGGAACACAAAATTGGGTTGCAAAGCTCATTGACCCTTGACCTCCTTACACAGGTGAATCCAATTATGAGGGTATTTAAGGTGGCCATTTGCAAATGTTTCTCCTCTTTGCTTCTCTTCTAATGAGTGGCAACATGGGAGCCTCTAAACAACTCTCAAATGACCTGAAAACAAAGATTGTTCAACATCATGGTTTAGGGGAAGGAAACAAAAAGCTATCTCAGAGATTTCATCTGTCAGCTTCCACTGTGAGAAACATAGTGAGGAAATGGAAGACCGCAGGCACAGTACTAGTTAAGGCCCGAAGTGGCAGGCCAAGAAAAAATTCAGATAAGCTGAAGTGAAGGATGGTGAGAACAGTCATAGTCAACCCACAGACCTGCTCCAGAGACCTACAATCTGATCTTGCATTTTGCACAAAGAGATGCTGTAATGCAGAGGAAGCCTTTTCTGCGTAGACGCCATAAACAGAGTCACTTGAGGTATGCTAAAGCACATTTGGACAAGCCAGCTTCATTTTGGAATAAGGTTCTGTGGACTGATGAACTAAAACTGAGTTATTTGGACATAACAAGGGGCGGCATGCCACACCATTCCAAGAAAAACACTTGCTACCTACAATAAAATTTGGAGGTGGTTCCATCCTGCTGTGTGGCCAGTGCAGGTACTGGGAATCTTGTTAAAGTTGAGGGTCACATGGATACCAGTCAATATCAACAGATTCTTGAGAACAATGTTCAAGAATCAGTGACAGAGTTGAAGTTGCGCTGGGGCTGGAATTTACAGTACGACAATGACCCTAAACACTACTCAAAATCTACTAAGGCATTCATGCAGAGGAACAAGTACAGTGTTCTGGAATGGCCATCTCAGTCCCCAGACCTGAATATTATTGAAAATCTGTGGTGTGATTGTAAGCGGGCTGTCCATGCTCGGAAACCAACAAACTTGAGTTGTTTTGTAAAGAAGAATGGTCCAAAATACCTTCAACCAGAATCCAGATTCTCATTGGAAGCTATAGGAAGCGTTAGGAAGAGGCCATTATTTCTGCAAAAGGAGGATCTACTAAATATTGATGTATTTTTGTGCCCAAATTTATGCACCTGCCTAATTTTGTTTAAATAATTATTGCACACTTTCTGTAAATACTAGAAACTTCATTTCACTTCTCAAATATCAGTGTGTTCTCAGTGTGTTCGTCTGCTATATGATATATTTAACTGAAATTGCTGATCCAAACAACCAATGATTTATAAAAGAAAATCATGGAAATCATCAAGGGTACCCAAACGTTTGCATACAACTGTATCTTGGGAAATAACAGGTACTGAGTGACCTACAGTAACTAAGGGACTTAGAGAAACAGAAACTGAGTGACACAAACTCTGTACTCTTCACTGAATTACAGTAAAAGCCTCCATTGATTGTGATCATGGGGTGGATAATGTCTTTGATCTTTGAGCTTTGCTCTTTTGTCCTGATTCAGTTGATCCCAGTTACACACTCAAAGTATTTAGGATATAAGTTCGGCAAAAACAATAAAGGAATGATCTGCCTCTTGATTCTGATTCATTGATCATGATTACAGGATCAAAGCAAGACAGACATAGAGAAAGAAAGGTGGTAAGAAAAACAGCATCTCCTTAATGAAGTTCAAAGCTCGGGATTAAATGTTGGCTATCAGGATAAAAGGCCACCAGTCAGAAACAAATATCAAGATTAAACGTCAATGATCAGGATTAAAAAAAAAAAAGATACAGCAGGCATCAGAGATAATTGACTCACCATACAATAGAAAAGGGTAAAACCAAAATGTAAACAGCTGTAAGCAGAGGAATTTGGCAAAGATGCATTCTGAGTGTCCTTGTAGTTTGCTAGATTATTTGCTGAGTTGCTCAGACCACATGATGTAATGATTTTTTTTGTCTGCCTTTCCCTCAGGTGTCATTCTATCGAGGTGAAATTCCAAGTAATTTACCACCAGAAGTGGCAAGAAAGAGGAAAGGACTGGACAGCCAGTGGTTTGCAACCCTACCGCTGAGACTTCCTGTCAGTTGGCAGTCCTTCATGTATAAATATAAAAAAATGTGTGTGTGTATGTGTGTATATATATATATATATATATATATATATATATATATATATATATACAGTAGTGTTCAGAATAATAGTAGTGCTATGTGACTAAAAAGATTAGTCCAGGTTTTGAGTATATTTCTTATTGTTAAATGGGAAACAAGGTACCAGTAGATTCTCACAAATCCAACAAGACCAATCATTCCTGATATGCACACTCTTAAGGCTTTGAAATTGGGCTATTAGTAAAAAAAAAAGTAGAAAAGGGGGTGTTCACAATAATAGTAGTGTGGCATTCAGTCAGTGAGTTTGTCAATTTTGTGGAACAAACAGGTGTGAATCAGGTGTCCCCTATTTAAGGATGAAGCCAGCACCTGTTGAACATGCTTTTCTCTTTGAAAGTCTGAGGAAAATGGGACGTTCAAGACATTGTTCAGAAGAACAGCGTAGTTTGATTAAAACGTTGATTGGAGAGGGGAAAACCTATACGCAGGTGCAAAAAATTATAGGCTGTTCATCTACAATGATCTCCAGTGCTTTAAAATGGACAAAAAAAAAAACCAGAGACGCATGGAAGAAAACAGAAAACAACCATCAAAATGGATAGAAGAATAATCAGAATGGCAAAGGCTCACCCATTGATCAGCTCCAGGATGATCAAAGACAGTCTGGAGTTACCTGTAAGTGCTGTGACAGTTAGAAGATGCCTGTGTGAAGCTAATTTATTTGCAAGAATCACCCACAATGTCCTCTCTGTTAAATAAAAGATGTGCAGAAGAGGTTACAATTTGCCAAAGAACACATCAACTGGTCTAAAGAGAAATGGAGGAATATTTTGTGGACTGATGAGAGTAAAATTGTTCTTTTTGGGTCCAAGGGCTGCAGACAGTTTGTGAGACAACCCCCAAACTCTGAATTCAAGCCACAGTTCACAGTGAAGACAGTGAAGCATGGTGGTGCAAGCATCATGATATGGGCATGTTTCTCCTACTATGGTGTTGGGCCTATATTTCGCATACCAGGTATCATGGATCAGTTTGAATATGTCAAAATAGTTGAAGAGGTCATGTTGCCTTATGCTGAAGAGGACATGCCCATGAAATGGGTGTTTCAACAAGACCATGACTCCAAGCACACTAGTAACCAAGCAAAATCTTGGTTCCAAATCAACAAAATTAATGCCTCGCAGATGTGATGAAATCATGAAAAACTGTTGTTATACAACTAAATACTATTTTAGTGATTCACAGGATTGCTAAAAAGCAGTTTGAACATAATAGTTTTGAGTTTGTAGCGTCAACGGCCGATGCTACTATTATTGTGAACACCCCTTTTCTACTTTTTTTTTTACTAATAGCTCAATGTCATAGCCTTAAGAGTGTGCATATCATGAATGCTTGGTCTTGTTGGATTTGTGAGAATCTACTGAATCTACTGGTACCTTGTTTCCCATGTAACAATAAGAAATATACTCAAAACCTGGATTAATCTTTTTAGTCACATAGCACTACTATTATTCTGAACACTACTGTATATAAATATCTACACACAACCCCAATTCCAATGAAGTTGGGACGTTGTGTAAAATGTAAATAAAAACAGAATACAATGATTTGCAAATCCTCTTCAACCTATATTCAATTGAATACACCACAAAGACAAGGTATTTAATGTTCAAACTGATAAACTTTATTGTTTTTGTGCAAATATTTGGTCATTTTGAAGTGGATGCCTGCAACACATTTCAAAAAAGATGGGACAGTGGCAACAAAAGACTGGGAAAGTTGATAAATGCTCAAAGAACACCTAATTAGAAAAGGTGAGTGTCATGATTAGGTATAAAAGGAGCATCCCCAAAAGGGTCAGCCATTCACAAGCAAACATGGGCCGAGGATCACCACTTTGTGAACCACTACGTGAAAAAATAGTCGAACAGTTTAAGAACAATGTTTCTCAAAGTCCAATTGCAAATAATTTAGGGATTCCATCATCTATAGTCCATCATATAATCAGAAGATTCTGAGAATTTGGAGATCTTTCTACATGTAAGCGGCAAGGCCGAAAACCAACATTGAATGCCCGTGACCTTCAATCCCTCAGCATGCACTGCATTAAAAACTGACATCATTGTGTAAAGGATGTTACCGCGTGGGCTCAGGAACACCAGAAAACCATTGTCAGTTAACACAGTTCGTCGCTATAGCTACAAGTGCAAGTTAAAACTATACCGTGCAAAGCGAAAGCCATACATCAACAACATCCAGAAACGCTGCCGCCTTCTCTGGGCCAGAGCTCATTGTAAATGGACAGACGCAAAGTGGAAAAGTGTGCTGTGGTCTGAGTCCACATTTCAAATTGTTTTTGAAAACCATGGATGTTGTGTCCTCTGGACAAAAGAGGAAAAAGACCATCCAGATTGTTACCAGCGCAAAGTTCAAAAGCCAGCATCTGTGATTGTATGGGGGTGTGTTAGTGCCCATGGGATGGGCAACTCGCACATCTGTGATGACACCATCAATGCTGAAAGGTTTTGGAGCAACACATGCTGCCATCCAAGCAACGTCTTTGTCAGGGACGTCCCTGCTTATTTCAGCAAGACAATGCCAAGCCACATTCTGCATGTGTTACAACAGCGTGGCTTCGTAGTAAAAGAGTGCGGGTACTAGACTGGCCTGCCTGCAGTCCAGACCTGTCTCCCATTGAAAATGTGTGGCGCATTATGAAGCGCAATATACGACAATGGAGACCCCGGACTGTTGAACAACTGAAGTCGTACATCAAGCAAGAATGGGAAAGAATTCCACCTACAAAGCTTCAACAATTAGTGTCCTCAGTTCCCAAACACTTATTGAGTGTTGTTAGAAGGAAAGGTGATGTAACACAGTGGTAAACATACCACTGTCCCAGCTTTTTTGAAACGTGTTGCAGGCATCCATTTCAAAATGAGCAAATATTTGCACAAAACAAAGTTTATCAGTTTGAACATTAAATATCTTGTCTTTATGGTGTATTCAGTTAAATATCGGTTAAAGAGGATTTGCAAATCGTACTCTTTTTATTTACATTTTATACAACGTCCCAACTTCAATGGAATTGGGGTTGTGTGTGTGTATGTATGTGTATATATATATATATATATGTGTGTATATATATATATATATGTGTGTATATATATATATATATATGTGTATATATATATATATATATATATATATGTATATATATAAATTACACAGTGCATCCAGAAAGCGCTGCACTTCCACATTTTTTATGCCACAGCCTTATTCCAGAATGGATGAAATTCTTTTTTTTTTTCTTTCTTTCTTTCAAAATTGTACACACAATACCCCAGTTTTTTGGTGATTTTTGTAAATTTATTAAAAATAATAATAATAATAAAAAAAAACTAAGTAATCACATGTGGATAAGTATTCACAGTTTTTGCCATGAAGCTCAAAATTGAGCTCAAGTGCATCCTGTTTCTACTGATCGTCCTTGAGATATTTTCACCGCTTAATTAGAGTTCATCTGGGGTAAATTCAGTTGATTGGATATGATTTGGAAAGGCACACATCTGTCTACATGTATGGTCCCATAGTTGACAGTGCATGTCTATTTACATAGACATTTTTATTAACATTTCTGAAAGTAGATAAATGTTCAAATACTTTACTTTGTTCATGGCAGTTTTAAATTGCCACTCTATGAATATTCAAAATTAGAAAATGCAAGCCTTCCTTCACATTCTTAATTTATTTTGTTCCTTCTTAAACTCATCTGTCAAAATATTTTTTGTGCATGTTCCTTTGGATATAAACCTATTTTAGTAAAGCACCAGCTTAGGCTGCCTATTGGTACAATGAACAAACGGCACTGCAGTGATGTACTTGCTCTGCTGCCTCCTACAACTAATGTCGCTGCCTTACCACTGCAATTGTTGCCTCATTGTTTTTGCCTTTAGGCTGTAAACACTGACAATAGTTACAACTTGGAAGAGCTTCAATATCCTCCTCTGAACCTGGGTGACCCTGAGAGCGGCTACCTAACAGAAGCCAACTTGCTGTCCATCTCTCTTCAAATAGGACAGGACTGGCGCATCATTGGCATCAATCTTGGTTTAAGCTATGAGGAGCTGGACCGCATCCAGTACAAGTTCAGGTAGGTGTAACAGACAATGTAATGGTCATTGAAAATGGTTTGATGGAATCCATACTGATTTGCTATTCATTGATCTGAAATATATCTTTGGTTTGCCTTTTTTTAAACAGTTGTGTTGTAATGGTCTCATGCCATAAGAACTAGAGCCTGACCAATATAGAATTTTTGAAACATTAATCATTTTTTTCATTAAAAACAAAAAACAAAAAAACAAAACGTCTGCAGATCACTTACAAAGTGCAAACATAAAGAGAGTGCAATCAAAATACATAAATTTGTCACACGTGAACCTTAACAAATACCCAACACCAATATACCAACCATAGGCCCTCCAAAATAATAATTAAAATAAATAAGGAAATAATAACAATAATTAAAAATCATGCTCCCATGACAATCATTTTAATCAGGTCCATGATTAAAAAAAATGCATGGCTGCCACACTTTCACAAACCCATCAGCTCTCCCACTAAGACTAAACTTGATTGTTTCAAGTTTTAAGAAAAACATATCTTTCAACCATAAAGAAATAGATGGTGGATATGGAGCTTTCCAGAATAATAATATTCAGCGACATGCTAGCAATGAGGTAAAGACAGTTGCATCCATCTGTGAGTTAGTAAAGGACACAGTGGGGACTCCAGGAACTCCAAAAACAATGATCAGCAGACAGGGCTCCAGCCTGATGCCAAGAACGTTTAGAGATTAAATCAAAATACAAAATCCAATATGACTCACATTTGGGCCAAAGATAAAGCATATGACTTAAGTCACAAGGAGAGGAGTTATATCTATCACACAAATCAGAAACAATGGGCTAAATCTTGGCTAATTTGGACTTTGAAAAGTGCAGCCTGTGTGTTACTTAAATTGAATTAGGGAAAGTCTTGCACAAGATGGTGACGTACAAATTCTATCAACAACCTTGTCCCAGAAACCTTCCCCAAACTCCAGACCCAACTCGTGTTCCCAATTACAGATAGTTTTATTGACTGGATGATTGTCCATTGAAAGAACAAGACGATATATCAGTGACAAAAGAGCTTTCTTATGGGGCATAAGTTCAAAGAGGTCCTCCCATGGATGTTTAGGGGTCTGAGAGGGGACTCTGGAAAAATAGTAGATTCACAATGTCTAATGTGAAAAACTAAATAAATGAGATGAGGGTAGGCCATATAAGGAAGACATGTCAGTAAAATTCAGAAAAATAGTATCCCTAAAAATATCACAAACATTTAATGCCTTTCTTATCCCATAGATGAAATGCAATGTCTAAGAAGGAGGGAGGAAAGAGGTGATTATTACATAATGGGCTAAGAGCAGAAGCAAAAACACATTTGAAGTAACGTGGAAATTGATACCGTATTTTCAGAGATGCAAGTACAACAGGATTATCTGTGTACTGAGACAGGGACACAGGGAGAGACAAAAATAATAAGGATGAGACAGAGGTAGGCAAACAAGACTGAGCTTCTAACTGACAGCAAGTTGTATTGGGATCTATTGACCAATAAATATATTTTTGAATGTTAGCTGCCCAATAATAAAGCATCAAATTACGTAAAGACAGCCCTCCACTAAGTCAACATTTTTGTAGTAATGATTTACGAACCCTGGGAGTTTTACCTCCGCATATAAATGAGAAAATCATTTGATCGATAGGGTTTTGGGTAAGAACAGAGGAATACACTGAAAAAGGTATAAAAACTTGGGTAAAACATTAATTTTCATTATAGTAATCCTACCTAAAAGAGATACTGGTAAATTAACCCATCTTTGAAAATCTGACCTTATATTTGACAATAAATGAGTAATATTGCATTAATAGAATCAGTTGAGGAGATTACAAACGCCATAGACCACAAATTAGATTCAGTTGGAATATTTATAGACCTTAAAAAGGCTTTTGATACAATTAATCATGACATATTAATCAATAAACTTGAACAGTATGGGATTAGGGGGTTGGTGTTGCACTGGGTGAGAAGCTACTTAAGTAACAGAAAACAGTTTGTGAAGTTGGGGGAATATACATCATCATGCTTGGACAATGCTTGTGGCGTCCCACAGGGGTCGGTATTGGGTCCAAAACTGTTTCTAATTTATATAAATGATATTGTCAATGTTTCCAAAATATTAAAATTAGTATTATTTGCAGATGACACGAGCATTTTTTGTTCAGGGGGGGATTTGCAGGAGTTACTGAGGAGGATCAGTATAGAAATGGGAAAATTGAAAATATGGTTTGACAGAAACAAATTATCATTAAACTTAAGTAAAACAAAATACATGTTATTTGGCTATTGTAATACAGACATACAGGTTCAGTTACAAGTCGAGGGGGTAGATATTGAAAGGGTACATGAAAATAAGTTTCTGGGGGTGATAATAGATGATACGATAAACTGGAAGACTCATATAAAACATATACAAAGTAAACTGTCAAGAAGCATTTCAGTTCTAAACAAAGCGAAACATATTCTGCACCACAACTCACTCCGCATTCTTTACTGCTCACTGGTTTTACCATATTTACAGTACTGTGCAGAGGTATGGGGTAATACTTATAAAGGTACAACACAATCACTATCAGTAATGCAGAAAAGAGCTATAAGAATTATTCATAATACTGGCTATAGAGATCATACAAATCCACTATTTTTACAATCCAAATTCTTAAAATTCACAGACTTGGTTCATTTTCAAACAGTACAAATTGTGTATAAAGCAATAAACAATTTACTTCCAGCAAATATTAAAAATATGTTTTTTAACAGATCAGGGGATTACAGTCTGAGGGGGAAATTTAATTTAAAGCATCAGTGGGCACGAACAACATTAAAAGGTTTCTGTATTTCTGTCTGTGGGGTGAGGATGTGGAACAGATTGGGAGTGGGGCTCAAGCAATGTCCAAGCATGAACCAGTTCAAACAGCGGTACAAAAATATGTTTTTTTCTGGGTATAGGGAGGAGGAAGGGTAATGAGGGTTAGGGTGTTTTTGTTTTTTGCTTCGGCTTGTAAATATATAGTATTTTGTATGTAAGTAGGTATGTGTAGGTGTATATTTATGTTTGTGTATATATATGTGTATATATGTATATGTGTATATATGTGTATGTATATGTGTATGTATGTTGATGTGTGTATGTATATATGTATGTATATGTGTATGTGTATGTATATATATATATATTGATATCGGTTTAGGTGTGTAGGAATCTATGTGTATATGTGGCAAAGGGTATTACTGGTTGTGGGGAAGAAGGGGTAGGGATAAATAAGCTGATGCTTCACCCTACCCCTTTTCGGACATGTTGGGTACACAGTAGGAACTTTTTTGTTGTTGTCTTTACTGATCTATCTTGTAATTGTTGTTGTATCAAATGTTCGAAATAAACAGTTTTCATTCATTCATTCATTCAAATATTTGCAGCACGCAGAGCCTGAGGTGAATCAGTTGCATTCAGTCCCAAATACCTAAAACCAGGATGTGTCTGTTTCTTTTTAATTAGCATTTATCTCCTATTATATATATACCAGTATCAGCAGTGGCATGGTGACCCAGTGGTTAGTGCACTTGCTTTCAAAACAGAAGGTGCTCTGTTCAAGACTACCCATACCCATTCTCGTTGTACTGTGGAATTGCATCAGGAAGGGCATCCGGTGTAAATTCTGTGCCAAATCCAAATACAGATTTGTACTGGATTCACTGTGGCAATCCCACGAAATTGGGAGCAGTTAAAAGTACAATAAAAATATATATATATACAGATAGCAGTTTATCAGCAAGTAGCTCATATCGGCTGATTACATTGGTTTGCCCAATTATTGGTGAGGTTCTAAAAAGTACAGTCAGATTTTCATACAAGAAAATAGATCAACCCTAGGTTTGTGTCTCACATGTGCTTTCAGAGAAAGTAGCTTAAATTTCATGTCTTCTTTTGAAGAAAAGCCTTCTCTCTTCTGTTCCAATATGATGGATTCTGTATGCAGAACGGCACCTCGCGCAAAAGAGCGATTTTGCAGAAATAAACGGACGAACACAAAGTTAAAAGTGGGATCACGGTGTAAAAATGACTGTGTTTAAAGCCAGGGAAAAAATAAAGCCAGCAAGCCATGGATGGAAAGGAAGCCAGTGAAAAGGAGCACAGAGGCGGTTGTCCAGGAATGGAGAACAGCAGTGCGCACGCAAAAGAGCAGTTTTGCAGAAATAAACGGACAAACATAAAATCTAAAGTGGGATCATGGTGCGTGTGTTTAAAGCCAGGGAAAAAATAAAGCCAGCGAGCCACGGAGCCAGCAAGGAGCACAGAGGTGACTGTCCAGGAGCCCTTGGTTCAGTTCTAGCTGGTCTGGTGCATTACAGGTGGACAGCAGCCTGGCGCACAGCGCACAACTGCGGGACTGTCCTGGAGCGTCTATTTTTGGACTGCATTTAAAAAATGTGACATCTTTAAATGCTGCTGTGAATCTGTGAATTGAAAACCCAAACTTTAAAGGGACCAGGTGCTCATTAGAATTAAGGGCTAGAGGTTTTGACCAAACCCATCATGCCTAAACATGCGCCAGCGTCGCATTATCATGGCGCTATCACTGCGTTACGTGGCTTAGCGTGGCTGATGCGAGCCATTCGAGGCTCTAATGACAGGTCGGTCATGGCTCACTAGAGGCTGCTACATGGCACATGTGGGGTACAGAGAGGCACATAGAGGTACCTTCATAGCGGATACATGATAGATGAAAATGTGGGTCATTCGAATAATCGCTGACACACCCATGCGTGGCTCATTATTCATGGCTTATTATTCGGTGGGACCCAGGCTTAAGAAGAAAACTGGCAGTAAAATGTATTCATTCATTTTCTATCCTCGTTTATTCCACTTAAGGGTCATGGGGCGGGGTGGCCAAGAGGTGGGGTACACACTGGACAGGCCACCAGTCTGTCGCAGAGCTGACACATGTACCATACACACGTCACCATTTCACCAAACTCGCATGTCTTTGGAAGTGGGAAGAAGCCGGAGCACCCGGAGGGCATCCACACAAAACCAGCGCAAACATGCAAACTCAACATAGAAAGGACCAGGTCAGATTTGAACCTGGGACCTTCTCACTGTGAGGCAGCAGTGCTAACTATTAAGCCACCGTGCTACCCTGTAAATGTGATTGAAAATAAATTGTATATTTAATTTGTTCAGTTAACTGTGCACTCAGAAATGGACAAATTGTGTAATCAGTGTCCAATTACTTATGGACATCTGTGTTCATTTTTACATTTTCCCCATAATTTCCTTATCACATCACAGTGCAAGTTGTAACGTAAGTGCCCCTAAAGGTGGATTGGAAGTTTGTGAATAGCTGGGTCATACCTACAGTATAAAGAAGTTTCATTGCCATAGTGAAGTTGGTGGAGTTCTTTTACATGTTTGTGATAACCCGGCAAGTCTGTCCCTGTCATCCATGAGTTTACATAGCAGCTGTTTAATAGAATAATCGCTCCAGCTGCACACATCTGCCTCTTTGTCCACAGATGGCATTGACCCATGTGTCTTCTTCAGGGGTATTCAACCTCATTCTTCCTCATTCATACACACCTGACCTCCTTAATCTACCAGGAACAGTTTAAGACAGAAGGAATGGGACACTACAGTACAGTTATATGAAAATTGTTGCTCCCTGACAGTAGAATCACTACTTGAGTAAATGATGTTATCTGTGTGTTCACACATTCATTAGCATATTTAAGGTCTCTGGTACATGATGGAGTGAAATCTAACATCAGTGAAGCAAAACGCAGCCGGAGAGAGCTGGTAGAGCATTTTGATGGTTTTAATCTGCACTGTCAGCCACCGCTGATCCATCTGGGACACTGCAGGAGATTATACACAGATTCTCATCTGGCCCTCTCCCTACTGCTCATGCATGGAAAACATCTGTGCAGAAAAAAATACAGTCTATGATGTGCATACATATCGGGCAGATTATTTTCTGTTTTAAGAGTAGGAATACACAGTCACAGCAATAGAAATCACTGCATTAATTCTAATGAGGATGTTTGATGGATGAAAATGTTTTCTTTGGGAAACAGGTGGTATTTTTTAAAAATCTTATTTTTGATGCATGGCTTTCCAGAACCAATACAAGGTCTGGCTTTCAGCTGCAGGGAGGTTCTCAGCTGACTGTTTTGTAAAACACATCTTGGTACAATATCTTTAGGTATTTTGAATTAAAATGTAATTAAAATATGCAGTATTCTGTGTTTTAAATCAGTACATTTACGTCATTTATCTGTGCATGTCTGTGTAGGTCGCTGTGAGTGGTAGTAATTTTTTGATGCAAAAGTTGTTCCATTGTCTCCATCAGGGACAACCTAGGAGGATTGGTTCTAGACATGCTGTTCCACTGGGCCCGGGGACAAAGGGATGCAGGAGCAGTATCAAGACTGGTGGCTGCAATGAAGGAGAGCGGCAGGAAAGACCTTGCAGATGAGATCGAGGACATAATTAGTCTAGGACGGAGAAAGTACACGGAGTCATTGAAGAGAGTGGGTCTGGAATCTCAGAGCTCTGCCCTGTGTGGAACACAGCAGGAGATAAGCTCATGTTTAATGCACGTGGCTGACTAAACACTTGAGTGACCTGTTTACGGTGTGTCCCCATCATCCCAGTTTTCTATAGAACTGTGTCCTGGAGTATTAAATAACCAAAACAAATTAAAGGCAACGTTGTTGTGATTTGGCGCTATGTAAATTAAATAAATTAAATTAAATCCTCGATCAACACAGTTAATAAGTCTCTTGGGTGTCATCATCTGGCAGTTTATTCCTGTGTTCTCTTCATCCCACAGCACCAGTTCTACTTACCAAAAGTGGCCCACTAGGCAGTTTGCATTCCACACCTAGCTCCAGGCCAGTGGTGGGCACCGTTCCGCTAATTCGCTAACTGCTAATTATCGAAGCTAATGTATTCATTATCGGATTAGCTTTTCAGATAACTTTGAAAACCATCATTGGACCAATTATCTTCCGATAAGTTTTGGTCCGATAACTTTAAGCTGCTAACATATTTTTGCAGGCGTGGTGAACAAAGTTGAACAGTTACAGTTATCTAGTAAGTCTAACATCAGTTGAGTACCTACCTGTTAAATGTTTTGTAGCAGATGTGCAATTCTGTCTTCTGCAGGCAAAGGAGAACTGGTCACAGTAAAGAAAAAAGCTCATTTCTTTTGACCCCATGCTGTTACACTGGCAATATCACCCAAGTTATCCAGAGGCATACAGTTTTAACTTTAACTAATTTTAGTTTTAACTAAACCTAATTTCAGACAAGTTATTTAAATTAACATCAGGTCTGAAGTTTTCTAAAATGAAAATATCAGATATTGTTTTAGTTTTAAAATAATGCACTAATTTTGAAGGTTTTAGTGTGGACATGCTGTGTCCAGGTGCATTATGGGTAATCGCAGTACATTCACAACAGAAGAAATCCATTTGAGACACTCTGATCAGGCTCCACATGGACAACAGCATTAAACTCTTTGTATATTGTGCCTAAAACTCTCATGAATATATTCTCTGGGTTTATAGATGTTATTGTGTTTGTTTTATGTAAAAATGCCAGAAGAAACCCAGGTTGCTTCTCCATTTTCAATTGGAATCATTGCAATTGATTCCTGTTTGCTCTTTAGAGTCCTGCTTATGTCAAACACTGTCTGTCGTCTTTGTTCCAGAGGAATATATATAAGATGTGTGAAATTCAGTTTGTGTTTATTAAATTCCACACATCTTAAACATAGCAGACACGGATTACCTGGAGTTTTGTTTTGGCAAGTTTTCACAGTCTCTACTGCCATCTACTGACCAGTAGTGTTCATGGCAGTATGAGTGTCTGGACGCCAGTAGATGGCAGTGTTCTATTTATTTTGACCCCGGTTATATCAGACGGTTGTCAAATCAGTTCACAACTTGACTGTCTGGCTTTTTGCAAATGGCTTTTTTTTTACCAATAGAAAAAGGCATATTTTACAAAAGCACATTTATATGTAAACACCAACACACACACACACACATACACCTCACATTAATGTGTTGGTTTTTACATAGAGTGTTTACAATCAGTGTTAGCGAAGGCACCTTTTACCCATAATCCCTTTGGCATCTGGCTGTGTTTGTTACAAAACTCCAGAATTAGTGCATTATTTAAAATGAAAAGATATGTTATATTTTAACTTTGTGCAAATGACAGAATTGACATTAATGGAGTTATTCTATCAGTATTAATTTTATTTATAAATCAAAACCATAAGTCAGCACTGCTTTATTTTCCAAGACCTCCACCTCACGACGACACTATTGAGTAGAGAGTTGAGCTTCGCTGCTCCTCTGAACATTGCTGCAAGTTATGTAGTAAATGGGAGCTTCCAGCAGTGGGCAGGGCGCTCAAAGAAAGAAAGGCTGACTCAATGTTTGGGTCTGTGGTCGCCTTTGATGCTGCCAGAAGTGACCGTGATGTTAAAACTCAAAATCAGCTTGTTAGTAGTTGTAAGTGTACCGGAGACAATACTAGAAGTTATCGGTTAGCTGTAGCTTCCGATAAATTTTGGGATGGTTTATAGGATTAGCTTTATAAAAGATAGATTTTCAGTTGGCCGATTATCTGTTATCGAAGCTAACTTTTTGGTTAGCTGTGCCCACCACTACGCTAGGCTAATGAACCAAGCTTTTTAACAACCATTTAAAGTGGGAGCATTTGTTGCAACTATGTGAACCCCAAGACCTTAGATTATTTGCCTTACCCGATAAAACTGAGCATCAAATATGTAGAGAGAAACAAAGTCATGATAAACACCCACATGATGGTAGTAACTCTGAAACAACCTGGGCCGGTTTCATAAAGCAATCTAATTTTTCAGTTTGTTAAACTTAACTTAGTCAACTACAGTTAGTCGCCCAACATTATCCGTCTAATCACCGTTTCACATCGACAGCTAAACTTGTAGATTAGCCATCTTACCTTAGTTGATGGTTTTCACAGGCATAACGGCCTCGCACATGCCGTTGCCAAGAGACGGCTCCAATGTGCAACCATTTTCTTTACTTCCAGGTTGGCCGTTGTCATGAATTATCCAGCCTTTGTTTCATTAACTGGCTTTATTAACATTTACGGACCCATACGAACAGCAGAATGACTTGCTTAAGCCCCTTTCACGCTGGCGTATTCATAGAGCTGCGTATTGTGGTGTATTGTCTACGCTGAGTTGAGCAGCTCTCCGCCCACTTTTAGCAGCTCTACGTCGAGTTTTTGCTCCCTACACAGCAGTATGTTAAGGGCTGCACACGTAGGACGGAAAAAATGAAATGTTTAATTTTCTTTGGCGTAGAGCGCTGGACACAGTTTTAAGCAGGTCTGCTGCATCCAGAATGATTCAGCTGGAGAACATGAGAACAGGATCACACTGCCCACAGCGCCTGTGTGTGCTCAGAACAGGGAATCAAACGTCAACTCAGAAATCCAGAAACAGCAGGTCGGTCGCTCTCTCTGTCTCTCTGTCACGCTTTCTCACTCTGTCTCTCTCTCTCTCTCCCCCTCTGTCACTCTCTCCCTCACTCACTCTCTTTATTGCGCTCTCTCTCTCTGTGTGTGTGTCTGATCAAACAATAAGCACTGTGACTTTAAAATAAAAGCCTCGTTGCTGCATGTCGGTGCGATCATCAAATGCCCTGATCGATCAGGTCTGATCAAACCTGAAAAGAGCTGTGACTCTTTAAAATAAAAGACTCATTGCTGCATGTCGGCGCAATCATCAGATGTCCTGATTGATCAGGTCTGATCAAATCAGCGGACCTGATTGGAGCAACCGGAGCTTTAAAAGTTTAGAGTCACAGCGCTTCATTCACAGCAGCTTTTACCACAGCCAGCAGCATCTGTACACAATGAAAATGATCCACCAAGACAAATAATAAAATAAAAAAATAATAACAATGTTAAATGACTGTGTTTCTGACGTGCACCACACCGTGCAGTAGAGAACAGAGTGCACTTCCACAGGGGCAGAAAATAGCGGCTTTGGCTACATACGTGGCAGTAATGCAACTGTAAAAACCCTCATGATACAGTCCACTGTTTTCTAAGTGCAGTGATGTGTTCTGCACAGCCAGCAGGAGTGAACTGGGTTTAAATAGCAGCAAGGAACACGCGACTGTGCACACATTAAAAAGCGAACACACGCGGCTGCAAGCAGATCTACAAACACAGAAAAAGGCTGAGTATGCGTGCATTTCGGGCGTATCCATCCATCCATCCATTTTCTTCCGCTTTATCCGGAGTTGGGTTGTGGGGGCAGCAGCTCAAGCAAAGCCGCCCAGACCTCCCAATCCACACACACCTCCCCCAGCTCCTCCGGGGGAACCCCAAGGCGTTCCCAAGCCAGCCGAGAGATGTAGTCCCTTCAGCGTGTCCTGGGTCTTCCCCGGGGCCTCCTCCCAATGGGACGTGCCCGGAACACCTCTCCAGCGAGGCGTCCAGGGGGCATCCGGAAATGATGCCCGAGCCACCTCAACTGACTCCTTTCGACGTGGAGGAGCAGCGGCTCGACTCCGAGCTCCTCCTGAGTGACCGAGCTCCTCGCCCTATCTCTAAGGGAGCGCCCAGCCACCCTGCGGAGGAAACTCATCTCGGCCGCTTGTACTCGCAATCTCGTTCTTTCGGTCATGAGCCAAATCTCATGACCATAGGTGAGGATCGGAATGTAGATCGATTGGTAAATCGAGAGCTTTGCCCCCCTACTCAGCTCTCTCTTCACTACGACGGTCCGATACAGTGACAGCATCACTGCAGATGCTGCACCGATCTGTCTCTCGATCTCACGCGCCATCCGTCCCTCACTCGTGAACAAGACCCCGAGATACTTAAACTCCTCCACTTGAGGCAAGGACACTCCACCGACCTGAAGAGGACAAAGCACCTTTTTCCGGTCGAGAACCATGGCCTCGGATTTGGAGGTGCTGATTTTCATCCCGGATGCTTCACACTCGGCTGCAAACCGCCCCAGTGCACGCTGAAGGTCCTGATTTGAAGAAGCCAGCAGAACCACATCGTCGCAAACAGCAGAGATGAGATTCTGTGGTTCCCAAACCAGACCCCTCTACACCCTGGCTGCGCCTAGAAATTCTGTCCATAAAAATAATGAACAGAACCGGTGACAAAGGGCAGCCCTGGCGGAGGCCAACGTGCACTGGAAAAAGGTTTGACTTACTACCGGCAATGCGAACCAAGCTCCTGCTGCGGTCGTACAGGGACCGGATAGCCCTTAGCAAAGGACCCCGTACTCCTGGAGCACTTCCCACAGGGCGCCCCGAGGGACACGGTTGAACGCCTTCTCCAGATCCACAAAACACATGTGGACTGGTTGGGCGAACTCCCATGAACCCTCGAGCACCCGATGGAGCGTGTAGAGCTGGTCCAGTGTGCCGCGACCAGGACAAAAACCACACTGCTCCTCCTGAATCTGAGGTTCGACCATCGGTCGAATTCTCCTCTCCAGTACTCTGGAATAGACCTTACCGGGGAGGCTGAGGAGTGTGATCCCCCTATAGTTGGAACACACCCTCCGGTCCCCCTTCTTAAACAGAGGGACCACCACCCCGGTCTGCCAATCCAGAGGCACTGTCCCCGATCGCCACGCGATGTTGCAGAGGCGTGTCAGCCAAGGCAGTCCCACAACATCCAGAGACTTAAGGTACTCAGGACGGATTTCATCTACCCCAGGAGCCTTGCCACCGAGGAGCTTTCTAACCACGTCGGTGACTTCGGCCTGGGTAATGGATGAGTCCACCTCTGAGTCCCCAGTCTCTGCTTCCTCTTCGGAAGACGTGACGATGGGATTGAGGAGATCCTCGAAGTACTCCTTCCACCGCCCGACAACATCCCCAGGGGCATTTCGGGCATATTTAAATGAAATTCAATGCCACAATACGCAGCTCTACGAATACGCCAGTGTGAAAGGGGCTTTAGGTCTTAGCTTAGCAGTTTCACTCTTCAGTTTCTTCTTCTACACTTCCTTCAAGTGTTTTTGCGCACACAACATTGCTCGTTGTAACGACGCCCAGTGGCTCATGTGAGAACTGTCACAAACACATCATGACAGTCGTCTGTTGCAACCATGACCAAAATTAGAGGAAGCACTCGTTTTGGAGGAATATGAGTGACATAGGGGTGCGCTTGAATGTTCCAGCAAGTGGTGGTATATGATAGCTGCCGTTTTTGAGGTAAGACACTGATGTTTTGTAGACTAAAATAAGCTTAGCCTCATCTGTGCCAGGCTGATAACTTTAGTTGTGTAATGTGAAACTTTATCCAACTAAAAGCTTTGTGCAATGACTAATGTAAAAAAATCAGTCAACTAAGTGAGTTTATTCGACTAAAAAAGATTAGATTGCTTTCTGAAACTGGGCCCTGCTGATGAAATGGTGAATGAACTTTATAAAGGCGACTGCATCCGTGTCTACCTAACTAGGTTGATTCAGGTCAGGGGGACTTTTAGTTCTGATAGACTTTTCACCCTCCATCCAGAAATGCTTAATCAGTTCTGATCAGAGCTGGTGGCTGATGTTCAGCTTCCAGTTGATAGTCCAGTCAAGTTATTCAATTTAAGGCTCCAACCCACCACTAACTGCAAAAAAAACAAAAAAAAAACAGTTTCATGTGCGATTCTTCTCTGATATACCCCAGCAATAACATTAAAAATAGAGAACAATAGAAGGGGTGAAAATGCCCAAAATATGCTAATTTATGTTAATTAGGTACAAACATCTAAGGAACCACTTGAATAACTGGAAATCTTGTATCTGTCATCAACAGAAGGAATGAAATGCTATCCAAATTCACCTGTGGTGTTGTTAGAAATACTAGAAACTGAAATTGGGTGCCCTTTTGGATAATTAGCTATTTATGTAGCCATACTTGTCACCCCTGTTGAAAAAAACAGCAATTTTACCATAACTTTTAGAACTTCACTGAAACCTAAAAATACGAGGTCTATTAGAAAAGTATCCAACCTTATTATTTTTTCAAAAACCATATGGATTTGAATCACGTGTGATTGCGTCAGCCAAGCTTGAACCTTCGTGCGCATGCGTGAGTTTTTTCACGCCTGTCGGTTGCGTCATTCGCCTGTGAGCAGGCTTTGAGTGAGGAGTGGTCCACCCCTCTCGTCGTTTTTTTTCATTGTTTAGTAATGGCTCAGAGACTGCCGCTTTGCTTGATCAAAATTTTTTCAGAAACTGTGAGGGACATCAAAGTGGACACCATTCGAGAAATTCAGATGGTTTTTGGTGAAAATTTTATGGGCTTCAAAGAGATTACGGAGCGTTACTGTCGCTTTAAGGACGGCCCAGAGCGACTGGTGGTGCTCCGTGCTCCGAAGCCGCCATCGACAGGCTGAGCGACCATTTCATTTCTAAACGGATGGCTGTATGGATCCATGACCATCGTGTGCAATTTCTCTGGTTATCACAAGAGCTGGACATCAACAATTTTCCGGCAGATTTCACTTTTAACAAGAGATTTTGTCATGGAAAACCGAGCGGAGGCTTCATGCGTCGCGATGGATTCGCTACTGGAGTAAGACAAAACCACCTCCGTTTTGGTCTCACAGGTTGGCTTTGAGATGGCGTTCAGACAGCTGTTGGTGGTTTTTCCATCGAGTGATTATCCGAGAAATTGTGGATGTGCCTGGACATGCCAGAACATGTCCTGTGAGGCTTCATCACGGCGTTGCTTTGCACCATGCGGCACCGCAGCGACGCGCGGAATTCCTCCGCACGTCTGTCTCAATGTGCCGAAAAAGTGCTGATGTCCACGTCTTTTCACAATTCTTGTGCTAGCCAGATGACATCCCGGATAAAACACAGCGTCCAGTTTGGAAATGAACGGCACATTCCACTGTTACAGGAGTTTTTGTCATGGAAAGAGGAGCGGAGGCTTCGCGCGTCGCAGCGGTGCCACATGGCGCAAAGCAACGCCGTGATGAAGCCTCTTGTGATAACCAGAGAAATTGCACACGATGGTCATGGATCCATACAGCCATCCGTTTAGAAATGAAATGGTCGCTCAGCCTGTCGATGGCGGCTTCGGAGCGCGGCGCACCACCAGTCGCTCTGGGCCGTCCTTAAAGTGACAGTAACACTCCGTAATCTCTTTGAAGCCCATAAAATTTTCACCAAAAACCATCTGAATTTCTCGAATGGTGTCCACTTTGATGTCCCTCACAGTTTCTGAAAAATTTTTGATCAAGCAAAGCGGCAGTCTCTGAGCCATTCCTAAACAATGAAAAAAATGACGAGAGGGGTAGACCACTCCTCACTCAAAGCCTGCTCACAGGCGAATGACGCAACCAGCAGGCGTGAAAAAACTCATGCATGCGCACAAAGGTTCAAGCTTGGCTGACGCCAATCACACGTGATTCAAATCCATATGGTTTTTGAAAAAAATAATGAGGTCGGATACTTTTCTAATAGACCTCGTAAGCCAATTTGATCCTGTTTTATATCCTTTCTTCCATGTCTTGTAAAGGCAAGTAAAAGATGAAAACGAGTTTTCTTACATTAGTAGAGTCCATTATTTCCAGATTGATTCCTGTAGATCACTCTTATTTGATGCAGAATTTTGTATGGTGAATGTAGCTATTTGTAGCATATGCAGGTGAGTTCTTAGAAACTAATTATCTATATCAATCCCAATTGAGCCTGCGTGCCTGTGTAGGCCTTCTGGCATGTGCTTCTGCGGGGTGCATTTATTAAAGTAACTGATCAGATCAATCAAGAAAGGTGATCTTTCATTTTCACAATGCTATGTAACATTAACTGATGAATAAAAAATGTATTTAGTACATAGAGATGCAAAACCTCTTGAAAAAGGCATTATCTCATTTTCATTATTGAGCAGGTCTTAATGCGCAGTGTGAAAAGTTGTGGTGGTCTTACTCATGGAAGAGGGTTCACTGAAAGCCAATGAGCACAGTGGTTGCTGTCAATGCCAGTCTGTTCAGAGGTAAATTTTGCCATGCAGACACTCTCAGGGGTCACATATGTCACAAGAACAGCATAAGGATGTAACCAAGGCGTGACAGAGTAAAGATGTTCATGACATGTTTAAGTTACTCAACACACTGACGCAGCTGGATCCTTTTGGTGGTGACATGTCATTGCGTAGCCTAGTTAGTGGAGTCGTCGCAAACAAGTTGGTTAATGTTGACAGTGCCAAACAAGCAGGACAGGCAATACTTGACAGCATGGTTGGAATGAGCATCAGTGACTTATCTTTTAAGTGAAAAACTGAAGCTGTCACCCTTGCTGTCAAGACATCGACGACAACTAAGGATGATCTGTTGGGAAAGTGTAGGTACACGGACCCACAACAGGGGGCGCAAATGAACGGACAATGGATGAGGTCAAATAACACTTTACTGTTGTGAATGGGCACAACAAATACAATCAGATTACAACAATAGACAAAAGCCAAATCACAAAAGGTGTCGTGTGTGCAGGCTCGAAGATAGGAGACGTCTGTCCAAAGCAGAACCGGAACCACACGATTTCCTCCGCCACCAGACCCCGGGAATACTGGAGCCGCCAAGTCCCGAACTCCCAGGTGGCCACTGCCTTCGCGTGTCGGACCTGGTACTGCTGGCGAGGAACAAAAGAACAATTAAATGTGGGTGCGTCTGCACCCAGGAATCCGCACGGCAGGAAAACTACCTCCACCACTCGTTGGAAAAGGAGTCAGCTAAACAACTCACAAAAGTCACAAAAGATCACTGTTAACCAGTCAGCTGAGCACGTTACCTTCCAGGTAGAACGATATCTCGGCAAAGAGGTGGAGGCGTTGTCCTGCTGATATTCCCCTGCTGATCAGATGATGGGTAACAGCTGTTGCAGGTGATGCGTGACAGCTGTCACCCTGGCTGCTCCTGTGAGGCGACTGCGCCCTCTCGTGCCTGAAGCCCGCACTTCAGGCAGGGCGCCCTCTGGTGGTGGGCCAGCAGTACCTCCTCTTCTGGCGGCCCACACAACAGGACCCCCCCCTCAACGGGCGCCTCCTGGCGCCCGACCAGGCTTGTCCGGGTGGCGGCGGTAGAAATCGGCCAGGAGGGCCGGGTCCAGGATGAAGCTCCTCTTCACCCAGGAGCGTTCTTCGGGGCCGTACCCCTCCCAGTCCACCAAATACTGGAAGCCCCGGCCCATCCTACGGACATCCAAAAGCCGGCGTACAGTCCAAGCCGGCTCGCCATCGATGATCCGGGCAGGAGGCGGTGCCGGACCCGGAGTACAGAGGGGTGAGGTGTGATGTGGTTTTATTCAGGACACATGAAACACAGGATGGATCCGCAGTGAGGCCGGAAGCTGAAGCCTCACCGCGGCTGGACTGATGACCTTAAGGATCTTAAATGGGCCGATGTAACGGTCCTGTAGCTTGGGGGAGTCCACCTTGAGGGGAATGTCCTTTGTGGATAACCACACCTCCTGCCCTGGCCGATACGCAGGGGCCGGGGCCCGCCGACGGTCTGCATGGGCTTTTGCCCTCGTCCGGGCCTTTAGCAAAGCAGAACGGGCGGCACGCCACACCCGACGGCACTTCCGTAGGTGGGCCTGGACCGAGGGCACACCGACCTCTCCCTCAACCACCGGAAACAACGGGGGCTGATACCCCAGACATACCTCAAAAGGGGAGAGGCCGGTGGCTGAAGACACCTGGCTGTTATGAGCATACTCGATCCAGGCCAAATGGGTACTCCAGGCCGCCGGGTGCGCGGCAGTCACGCAGCGCAAAGCCTGTTCCACCTCCTGGTTTACCCGTTCTGCTTGCCCGTTGGTCTGAGGGTGGTACCCGGACGAGAGACTCACCGTGGCCCCCAGTTCCCGGCAGAAGCTCCTCCAGACTTGCGAGGAGAACTGGGGACCGCGATCGGAGACGATGTCTGTTGGAATCCCATGCAGCCGGACAACGTGGTGGACCAGGAGTTCCGCTGTCTCCTGGGCTGTTGGGAGCTTCGGGAGGGCCACGAAGTGGGCCACCTTGGAGAACCGGTCCACTATCGTGAGGATGGTGGTGTTGCCCTGGGACAGCGGGAGGCCCGTGACAAAATCCAGGCCGATGTGGGACCAGGGGCGATGAGGCACAGGCAGCGGCTGGAGTAGGCCTGGTGCCCTGCGATGGTCAGCCTTGCCCCTGGCGCAGGTGGTGCAGGCCTGGATATAGTCCTGGACGTCGGCCTCTAGGGACGCCCACCAGAAGCGCTGCCGGACAACTGCCACGGTTCTTCGCACCCGTGGATGACAGGAGAGCTTGGAGCCGTGACAGAAGTCCAGGACTGCAGCCCTAGCTTCTGGTGGGACGTATAGTTTGTTCTTCGGCCCAGTTCCGGGGTCCGGGCTTCGTGCCAGGGCCTCCCGGACGGTTCTCTCTACGTCCCAGGTGAGGGTGGCCATGATAGTGGACTCCGGGATGATGGGTTCCGGTGGATCCGACAACTCCGCTTTGACTTCATCTTCATGTACCCGGGACAAGGCATCCGATCTCTGGTTCTTGGTCCCGGGACGGTAGGTGATCCGGAAGTCAAAACGGCCGAAGAACAGTGACCAGCGGGCTTGCCTGGGGTTCAGCCGCTTGGCGGTCCTGATATACTCCAGGTTCCGGTGGTCAGTGAAAACCGTGAATGGCACGGACGTTCCCTCCAACAGATGTTTTCCATTCTTCAAGAGCCTCTTTCACCGCAAGGAGTTCTCGATTGCCGACGTCATAGTTCCGTTCGGCCGGGGTCAACCTGCGGGAAAAATAGGCACACGGGTGAAGGACCTTACCGGTCTTCCCGCTCTGGGAAAGCACAGCTCCTATCCCTGAGTCCGAGGCGTCCACTTCAACCACTAACTGGCGACTAGGATCGGGCTGCACCAGAACCGGTGCAGACGAGAAGCGCCGTTTCAACTCCTTGAACGCGGCATCGCAACGATCCGACCAGGTGAAGGGGACTTTTGGTGAGGTCAGGGCTGTCAGGGGGCTAACTACCTGACTGTAGCCCTTAATGAACCTCATGTAGAAATTTGCAAAGCCGAGGAACTGTTGCAGCTTCCTACGGCTAGTGGGTTGGGGCCAGTCTCTCACCGCCGCAACCTTGGCCGGATCAGGAGCAACGGAGTTGGGGGAGATGATAAACCCCAGGAAGGACAAAGATGTGCGGTGAAACTCACACTTCTCGCCCTTCACAAACAGCCGGTTCTCCAACAACTGCTGCAGGACCTGACGTACATGCCGGACATGAGTCTCAGGATCCGGAGAAAAGATGAGTATATCGTCTAGATATACGAAGACGAATCGGTGCAGGAAATCCCGCAAGACATCATTAACTAATGCTTGGAACGTCGCGGGGGCGTTTGTGAGGCCGAACGGCATGACCAGGTACTCAAAGTGACCTAAGGGGGTGTTAAATGCCGTCTTCCACTTGTCTCCCTTCCGGATCTGAACCAGGTGATACGCATTTCTAAGATCTAGCTTAGTGAATATTTGGGCTCCATGCAGGGGCGTGAACACTGAATCCAACAGGGGCAACGGGTATCGATTACGAACCGTGATTTCGTTCAGTCCCCTATAATCAATGCATGGACGAAGTCCGCCGTCTTTTTTACCCACAAAAAAGAAACCTGCACCCATCGGGGAGGTGGAATTCCGGATCAACCCGGCGGCTAAAGAGTCCCGGATGTAGGTCTCCATTGATTTGCGCTCAGGTCGTGAGAGGTTGTACAGCCTGCTGGACGGGAACTCAACGCCTGGAACCAAATCAATGGCACAATCGTACGGACGGTGGGGGGGAAGGGTGAGCGCCAGATCCTTACTGAACACATCTACAAGGTCGTGGTACTCCACCGGCACCGTCCCTAGATTGGGTGGGACTCTGACCTCCTCCTTAGCCTGGGAACCGGGAAGAACCGAGGAACCTAAACATACCCGATGGCAGGTCTCGCTCCACTGAACCACTACCCCGGACGGCCAATCGATCCGGGGATTGTGTTTTAACATCCAGGGGAACCCTAGTATCACGCGGGAGGTAGCAGGAGCCACAAAAAACTCGATCTCCTCCTGGTGATTTCCTGACACCACCAGAGTTACTGGTGGTGTCTTATGTGTGATTAGAGGGAGTAGGGAGCCAATGTAGTGCCCGCACCTGCACAGGCGAGGTAAGCGCCACTAGAGGGAGCCCTACCTCCCTGGCCCATCTGCTGTCTAACAGATTCCCTTCAGAGCTCGTGTCCACCAGTGCTGGGGCCTTCAGGGTTAAATCCTCATAAAGGATTGTCACTGGGAGTCGTGTGGCAATATGGGTATGTCTCACGTGAATGTTTTGGCCCACCCCTAACCCAGTGTCTAGGGGCGGGCGTTGGTGTTTTAACCGCTCGGGGCAGTCCCTCACTTGATGCTCTATTGAGCCACAAACAAAGCACGCTCCGCGGACCAGTTTCCTCTGTCTATCTGGTGCCCTAAATGTGGCCCTGCTCGTGTCCATAGCTTCGTCAGGAGGGGGAGCTGTCACCACACGGAGCGTAGAGGCCGTGGAGCGTGGGGAGGGCGGAACTCGGTCGGAACCGGAAGGGAGAGGAATGGCGCGTGCCCGGCCACGCCCTTCGTCTCGTTCCCGACGGCGTTCTTCTAACCGATTGTCTAATCGTATAACGAGATCAATAAGCCCGTCTAAATCCCGCGGTTCGTCCTTGGCCACCAGGTGCTCCTTCAGAACTAACGACAGTCCGTTTACGAAGGCGGCGCGGAGGGCAGTGATATTCCAGCCGGACCTCGCAGCCGCGATGCGGAAGTCGACTGCATAAGCAGCTGCGCTCCGGCGCCCCTGTCTCATTGACAGCAGCACGGTTGAAGCGGTCTCTCCTCTATTTGGGTGATCGAACACAGTTCTGAACTCCCTCACAAACCCATCATATATCAGAAGGAGCCGCGAATTTTGCTCCCAGAGCGCTGTAGCCCAAGCGCGTGCCTTGCCGCGAAGCAGATTAATCACATAAGCTATCTTACTAGCGTCAGTCGCATACATAACGGGACGTTGTGCGAAGATGAGCGAACACTGCATAAGAAAGTCCGCGCATGTCTCCACACGCGCATGTCTCTGGAGGGCTTTTGTATGCTTCAGGGGAAGGTGGGAGGGGTCGTTGAACGACCTGTGGAACGTCACTGTTGCGCACAGGATCGACAGGAGGGGGAGCCGCAGCAGCGCCCTGAGGACGCGCTTCCACCTGCGCGACGAGAGCCTCCACCCTGCGGTTAAGGAGGACGTTCTGCTCGGTCATCTGATCCAGCCGAGCCGTAAAAACGGTGAGGATTCGCTGCAACTCACCGATCATTCCTCCTGCAGACGCCTGTGCGCCCTGCTCTTCCATTGGCCGTTCAACAGCCGGTTGACACCCCTCGGGGTCCATGACGTTGGCCGAGATATCCTGTTGGGAAAGTGTAGGTACACGGACCCACAACAGGGGGCGCAAATGAACGGACAATGGATGAGGTCAAATAACAACACTTTACTGTTGTGAATGGGCACAACAAATACAATCAGATTACAACAATAGACAAAAGCCAAATCACAAAAGGTGTCGTGTGGGCAGGCTCGAAGATAGGAGACGTCTGTCCAAAGCAGAACCGGAACCACACGATTTCCTCCGCCACCAGACCCCGGGAATACTGGAGCCGCCAAGTCCCGAACTCCCAGGTGGCCACTGCCTTCGCGTGTTGGACCTGGTACTGCTGGCGAGGAACAAAAGAACAATTAAATGTGGGTGCGTCTGCACCCAGGAATCCGCACGGCAGGAAAACTACCTCCACCACTCGTTGGAAAAGGAGTCAGCTAAACAACTCACAAAAGTCACAAAAGATCACTGTTAACCAGTCAGCTGAGCACGTTACCTTCCAGGTAGAACGATATCTCGGCAAAGAGGTGGAGGCGTCGTCCTGCTGATATTCCCCTGCTGATCAGATGATGGGTAACAGCTGTTGCAGGTGATGCGTGACAGCTGTCACCCTGGCTGCTCCTGTGAGGTGACTGCGCCCTCTCGTGCCTGAAGCCCGCACTTCAGGCAGGGCGCCCTCTGGTGGTGGGCCAGCAGTACCTCCTCTTCTGGCGGCCCACACAACATGATCAACAGCTTTGAAGTATGAACTCTACAGCTACCCAGCAGCTCTGTTCGAGTCAACTGTCTTCCTCAGAGAAGCCAACAACCCTGGCTTTGCAGATGCAATGTGGGAATATGTGAAAGAGTCGCAGCCAGATTATCTGCCTTCTTCTGTCCTTAACTATGTGCTCGATAGGGGATCCTCATACAGAGAATTCCTTGGCCAAGACAGGATTTGATTGATCAAATCTGTCAATTACACGTGGTCTATGTTACTCAAAGGTACTCAAAAGCAACCATTGTATTTGATGGCTCCCCTGCAGGACTGTCAACTATGGATGTTACTCACTTGCGCAGGACAAAGGGTTGCTACAGTCCTGAGGTACACTTTTCTGGCACCACTGCTATTTCCTTCAAGGAAGTGGACTTTTTGTCAAACCCAGTAAGCAAGCAGAGGTTCAGAAACATTTTGAGTGATAAACTGGAGAGAGTAGGAAGTGTTGTCCATCATGCCAAGGGAGATGCTGATACACTAATTGTCATGACTGCAGTGAAATTGCCTCAATTTGTTGACACTGTTCTAGTTGGAGAGGACACAAATTTATTGGTTCTGCTTTGCTATCATGCAAAGAATCTCCCAAAGGCAGTCTATTTTTGACCAGAACTGAAGTTAAATTCAAAGAGCTGCAGAGTATTGGACATACAAAAGGCAAGGGATATCCTTAAGGAACCTGTATGTGAAAACATTCTATTTGCACATGCCATTTCCGGTTGTGACACAACCTCTAGACTGTGGTGTTGGGAAATGTGTTGTGTTCAAAAAGTTGCTCAATTCCTCTGAATTCAGGAAACATGCAGAAATTTTTCTGACTGGCTCAGATACCGAATATGATCGAATTATTGATGCTGGGGAGAAGACAATTGTGTCCCTCCACCATGGAGTTAAAAATGACAGCCTCGACAAAATTAGATGACTGCGAGAAAAGATTGTCAGGTGTTCAAAAGACATTCGGGCAGAGGTTTTGCCACAAACTTCAGGTGCAGCAAAGTACCGCTCACTACATGTCTTCCATCAAATATGTGAATGAAAAGGAGAAAGCCTAAATGCCACTGAATATGGGTAGAAGCTGTGGAAACCAAAATGGTAAACATTGCTTTTCTGTTAACTAAATGTTGTTTGATCGCTTGTAACCCCATGCTTAGTATGAAAGGCATCTGATAAGATATTCCTTCAGCATTGCAGCACATCTGATAAAACATCACACAAATCACCTCTGAGTGACACAACCTGCTGCAAGCAACTCTGATCAGTCAATACAAGAAAAGACACTGTCTTAAATAAAGACAAGTTTCACAGTTGGACATTGGTCATAACCTCCAAATGACCCCTGATCCGCACCATGATAAAAAACATATGCGCTCAGATGAAAGGGACTCTGATCATCATAGCACTGTGAACCACAAACACTGTGACAAAATCCATCATTCTTGGTCTTTGTTTTAACAACCTGTTTCTTTTTAATTAACTCTGTGTTTATGTTTGACAGATGCATTCTTTAGATACTGTACGCGGAACTGCCCTCACGCCCCTCTGCCCTGACATGTGGATAAAAGCAGAGCCCAGAAAGCCACACTTTACACTGTTCCAATCAGAACACCCTGTTTGGTACAGTGTCCAAAGCTTTGTATTAACGAGCCTGTTATTTGACAAACGGTCAATGTCTTGATTCTTTCTTTCCATAGACAGCCTGAAAATCCTTCCACCTCGACAAGTTGGTGTCAGAAGTGGGATTCTCTCGACCAGTGGACCAGAT
This sequence comes from Thalassophryne amazonica, assembly GCF_902500255.1. Classification (NCBI taxonomy): domain Eukaryota; kingdom Metazoa; phylum Chordata; class Actinopteri; order Batrachoidiformes; family Batrachoididae; genus Thalassophryne; species Thalassophryne amazonica. The sequence continues at coordinate 57,694,636 of NC_047110.1, forward strand.
CAGACAAATGGCCAAACAGATCCAGTGATCTGCCTCGTACCCTGCTTAGGCTTTAACGGACGGAGGAGGACCGACCGGTTGAATCATCAGTGTTGTGTGGGCCGCTGAAGAGGAGGTACTGCTGGCCCACCACCACCAGAGGGCGCCCTGCCTGGAGTGCGGGCTCCAGGCACCAGAGGGCGCTGCCGCCTCATAGGAGCAGCCAAGGTGACAGCCGTCACCTATCAACTGAGACAGCTGACATCCATCAGCGGAGGGGTATATCAGCTGGACGGCATCTCCACCTCATTGCCGAGATATCGCCCTACCAAGGAGGTAATATACTCAGCCAATTGTGTTGTCTTCTTGACGTAATACCTTGTTACTTTTGCGCAGATAGCGAGTGGAACAGCAGGAGACTGTATTGGACCTTATTGATAAGTACACACATTCCTGCACTAACCAGTGTTTTTCTGACGAGAGGTGGAGGTGGTTTTTCCACCCTACGTGTTGCTGGGTGCAGCCGCACCCACATCTGACTGTCTCTGTTCCTCCCTTTCTGTAGGAGCAAGGAACATTCTTTGACTCTGAGTTTTGTAGGAAATACTAACCGCTGCGATGTTATTTCTGAGCTTGTAGGAAATAAAAGTCATTTTATTTATGAGTTGTAAAAAAACACACACAAAAAAAATATATATATAATTATTTTTTAAATTATTTTCTGAGTAAAATGGAAAATAAATCACGAAAAGGAAGCAAAAAAGACGAGGCTGCTCTTACAGACAGAAAGTAGACTTTGATGAATCTGCGTGCGCAGCAGTCAGTGCCTGCGGGAGAGAAAAAAGCTTGAGTATCGATCTTTTTACACGAGTATTGTTCAATATCAATACCAGCATTGGTATCGATATTATCTATATTAGCATCGATCTGCCCACCTCTACTCAACACACAATTAGACTGATTAGGCTCTGTCTGTAGTGGCAAGGGACCCAAAGTTGGGCTTTTTATGGGCTTACCTTGTCTTGGGATAATTCAGGGGTCTCCAGTGACCTCGCTTTCCCCTTTATCTCTTATCCCGCACGTCTGTTGATTTGAAAGAAGGTTTTGACCAGTTATTTAAGTTTGAACATAATTACTCTGAGGGCTAGACCAGCACTCAGAGATTTATTTAACAGAATTTAAATGTCACAGAATTTAACAGAATGCAAGTTTTACAGAATGAATGAGCTCATACCAAGAAGTTCTGAGGGTCCCAGGAGCTGAGAGCTTCCAACCAGGCGTCTGGTGTTCCTGCAAGCGACGATCTCACCCGTCTGGTCACAAGGTCGAGTCTCTGGCAAATACACACTGTGTACTCCAGTCTTAAATGCCACCATGTTCCATTCCATTGTAGATGCACCACAGCTGTGAGTCCTGACGAGCCGCAGGTGATCAGGGTGAGGTCCTGATAAACTCAGCTACACAGCCACTCAGTCCCAAATGCAAGCCACCTGGAAGGAAAAACAAAAGACAGAAACAAAAAGGCAGCCAGGCCCCCCAGCCATACAACAATTAGCACATCTCAAAATTGCACAATATTCTAACAAACAAGTCTAATTATACCCGGGTATCAGGTTTTATCTCCTTATCTAACTGGTCAGTACTGGCGTCCTGTTCCATATGCTGTTTCTGTAGGAGCAAGGAACATTCTTTGACTGAATTTTCTAGGAAATACTAACCGCTGCGATGTTATTTCTGAGCTTGTAGGAAATAAAAGTAATTTTATTTATGAGTTGTAAAAAAACAAAAAAAAAAAAAATATATATAATTATTTTTGAAATTATTTTCTGAGTAAAATGGGAAATAAATCACGAAAAGGAAGCAAAAAAGATGAGGCTGACTGCTCTTCTCCAACTGTACAAGTAATGAAAGGAAAATATGGTGAAGAATGTATCTCTCATTTTAAGTTATGGGTGAGAGCAATTTTGGGTTCCCAACAGGAGGTAGCTTAAGCAGAAATCAGTTAGTTTAAAAGAATCCATGGATAAGAAAAAGGGGAAGGTCATGTCACAAACAAGGGTAAGGCCGGTGGATGTGGCAGATATATAGAAGATTGTTATGCCACATATAAAGTCAACTGAATGTGATTTAAGAAACAAAAGACATCCATCCAATTCCCTATATCTGAGTCTGGCTGTGCCAGACGTTAAAGGTCCAAGTCTGCGAAGGGATGACTGGTGTCCTGTGTTTCGCCAACCTTGACCACAGCTACCAGATCAGCAGCCTGTCACTGTCCAGCCAGGTCTGTCAGCTCCATCACAACATGTGCCTTTACAACCATCTCCATCAGATGATCCACCAGGCAAATACAACCCCTGGCAAAAATTATGGAATCACCGGCCTCGGATGATGTTCATTCAGTTGTTTAATTTTGTAGAAAAAAAGCAGATCACAGACATGACACAAAACTAAAGTCATTTCAAATGGCAACTTTCTGGCTTTAAGAAACACTATAAGAAATCAAGAAAAAAAGATTGTGGCAGTCAGTAACGGTTACTTTTTTAGACCAAGCAGAGGAAAAAAATATGGAATCACTCAATTCTGAGGAATAAATTATGGAATCACCCTGTAAATTTTCATCCCCCAAACTAACACCTGCATCAAATCAGATCTGCTCGTTGACACTAACCCTATGCCATGACATTGACCCCATGTGTCTTTTTGCAAGGAATGTTTTCACAGTTTTTGCTCTATGGCAAGATGCATTATCATCTTGAAAAATGATTTAATCATCCCCAAACATCCTTTCAATTGTCCAAAATATCAACGTAAACTTGTGCATTTATTGATGATGTAATGACAGCCATCTCCCCAGTGCCTTTACCTGACATGCAGCCCCATATCATTAATGACTGTGGAAATTTACATGTTCTCTTCAGGCAGTCATCTTTATAAATTTCATTGGAACGGCACCAAACAAAAGTTCCAGCATCATCACCTTGCCCAATGCAGATTCGAGATTCATCACTGAATATGACTTTCATCCAGTCATCCACAGTCCACGATTGCTTTTCCTTAGCCCATTGTAACCTTGTTTTTTTTCTGTTTAGGTGTTAATGATGGATTTTGTTTAGCTTTTCTGTATGTAAATCCTATTTCCTTTAGGCGGTTTCTTACAGTTCGGTCACAGACGTTGACTCCAGTTTCCTCCCATTCGTTCCTCATTTGTTTTGTTGTGCATTTTTCAATTTTTGAGACATATTGCTTTAAGTTTTCTGTCTTGACGCTTTGATGTCTTCCTTGGTCTATCAGTATGTTTGCCTTTAACAACCTTCCCATGTTGTTTGTATTTGGTCCAGAGTTTACACACAGCTGACTGTGAACAACCAACATCTTTTGCAACATTGCGTGATGATTTACCCTCTTTTAAGAGTTTGATAATCCTCTCCTTTGTTTCAATTGACATCTCTCGTGTTGGAGCCATGATTCATGTCAGTCCACTTGGTGCAACAGCTCTCCAAGGTGTGATCACTCCTTTTTAGATGCAGACTAATGAGCAGATCTGATATGATGCAGGTGTTAGTTTTGGGGATGAAAATTTACAGGGTGATTCCATAATTTTTTCCTCAGAATTGAGTGATTCCATATTTTTTTCCTCTGCTTGGTTAAAAAAGTAACCGTTACTGACTGTCACAATCTTTTTTTCTTGATTTCTTATAATGTTTCTTAAAGCCACAAAGTTGCCAACAGCACGCACAACAGCAAGATGACTTTGGCATGCTAATGATTGAGTTTCCTGGTGCCAACGGCGAGAATGTCCACACCATATGTGGCCTGAAATGTTGTCAGCGGCAAGAGATTACCTCCTTCCACTCACCCGGGGAAGTGAAAGCTTTGCTGCAAAGTTGAAGTCATTTTGTCATGCCTGGAGACTGACAAGTGAAGAATTAACCAGCCTTCTGAAAAGTCTCATTCCAGTCCAGCTGCACAAAGACTGAGACAACAGACCATCGCCTGGAATGATCAAGGCAACTATGAAGTCCATGTGTGGCGTGTCTGTGATGAAATTAAAGCTAAATGTCCAGCTACTGTGGACATGGCAGCAATCCAAGCCTGCGAGCAAAAACCTGATGAGACTGTGACAGGCTTCGTTGTCCTGCTAGAGAAACAATGCGATGCACACAGTGGACATGAGACTTGATGGAGCTTACGATGCAAACAAAGAAACACCATTTGAAGCTGTTCTAAAGTCCTGCCTGGTCCCTGGTTTGAGACCTGAAGTCCGTCAGGAGGTCGAAAAAACCTTGATTGGAGGTTGGGCTGACAACCATGTGAAAGAGATTCTGAAACATGCATGTCATGCTGAAGCAAGAGAGGTGAGGAAAGCCACCAAGGAGAAGGACAGTGGTCATCATGTCATGATGAATGCATTAGAGACATGTGCGGCTGCTCTCACCATGATGTCGGTTGGGAGAGGACGTCCTCGTCAACATCACCGACAGATCTTTGATCGGAGGCCGAACAACAGAACCCAACCCAGAGATACTGACGTTCCAGACAGCTGTTTCGTATGTGGGGAATCTAACCACTGGTCCAGGGAGTGCCCACAATGCCGACCAGGGCAGGGTCGTAGACATAGAAGATTTGATCATGGGCAAGGTGGCAACAGAGGAGGACCAGGACCAGTCCAGCGAAACCAGAACATCTTTACGGACTGACCATGACAGAGGGCCAGTTCAGCACACGGTGAATCAACACACATAACACAATCACATATGAATTTGAGAATAAAGTAAATTTGTTGGGCAGAGATATTTTGTACATTTGTAATGCAGTCCTGTCCTGCATGGGTAAAGGGATAACTGTCTCCTCCTCACTTGATTACCCAGACCTTAGTTTGTTGAAAAATGGGCTCAATGTGAACATGGCACATTACTCCTCCTTACCCACCTGGCTGGGGAGGGGCATAAGGAACAAAATTCCAGTTTGTTCAACATGAGGTGTCTTTCATTGGCCACTTAGTGTCAGCAGAGGATAAACGTTTGCGCTCCACACATGTTCAAGCCATCATTGATGTACCCCGCCCACAGACAGATTGGGGATGTGTTATTATTGCCAAAATTTCATACATGACTTTTCCTGCATGGAACCCCCATTGAGATCAATAGTGAAGCTTTCTGATCCTTCTGACTTGGAATGGTCATTTGATGCGGAGGCAGCTTTCACTGCATTAAAAAAGGCCTGACAGACTGCTCCCACGTTGGGCATCCCGGATCCTCCCAAACCATTTCACTTGTATATGGATGAACGTGCAGGATGTATGACCTTTGTTCTGACACAGCGTCATGGGGGTCGTAACCGCCCTTGTGGTTACTTCTCTCAAAAACTTGATCCTGTTGCTCAAGGATTTCCACCTTGTTTGCGTGTTGTGGCTGCAACAGAACAAGCTGTTTTGGCTGTTCGTGAACTCACGGGCTATGCTCCTTTGACAGTACATGTTCCACACTGTGTGTCTTCGATCCTGCATGATCAAAAAATGTCACACATATCTTGTTCCTGTTGGATGAAATATCACACAACAGTGTTGGGGTTGCCTGATGTCACCACCAAGCATTGTTCCACCTTGAACCCTTGACACTTTTCTTATCCCATCAATTGAAAGGATGTTTGGGGATGATGAAATCATTTTTCAAGATGATAATGCATATTGCTATAGAGCAAAAACTGTGAAAACATTCCTTGCAAAAAGACACATAGGGTCAATGTCATGGCCTGCAAATAGTCCGGATCTTAATCCAATTGAAAATCTTTGGTGGAAGTTGAAGAAAATGGTCCATGACAAGGCTCCAACCTGCAAAGCTGATCTGGCAACAGCAATCAGAGAAAGTTGGAGCCAGATTGATGAAGAGAACTGTTTGTCACTCATTAAGTCCATGCCTCAGAGACTGCAAGCTGTTATAAAAGCCAGAGGTGGTACAACACAATACTAGTGATGTGTTGGAGCATTCTTTTGTTTTTCATGATTCCATAATTTTTTCCTCAGAATTGAGTGATTCCATATTTTTTTCCCTCTGCTTGGTCTAAAAAAGTAACCGTTACTGACTGCCACAATTTTTTTTTTCCTGATTTCTTATAGTGTTTCTTAAAGTCAGAAAGTTGCCATTTGAAATGACTTTAGTTTTGTGTCATGTCTGTGATCTGCTTTTTTTTCTACAAAATTAAACAACTGAATGAACATCCTCCGAGGCCGGTGATTCCATAATTTTTGCCAGGGGTTGTAGTTGTTATCCTCGTGGTAGTGGAAAGGGAAAATGGCACATTGAAAAATAAATTGACGAAATGCACAGATGAAACAGGCCTAAATTGGGTTAAATGCTTACTCTTCGTCCTGATGCAGATGAGATTTCTCACACGACAGCGTAATAACCTGTCACCCTTTGAATTACTGTTTGGAAGACCAACCCACACAGGACTCCATCCCAAGGTGTTGATAGGGGAAGATGCAGTGTTTGTTGATCATAACCTTGATCATAACCATTTATATAGTGCTTTTCCGTCTGCATCAGATGCTCAACAATTATGCCTCACATTCACCTCGATGTGATGGTGCTGCCATACAAGGTGCTCACTACACACCGGGAGCAATACTGGATTAAAGACCTTCCCCAAGGGCCCTTAGTGATTTTCCAGTCTGGCTGGGATTTGAACCGAGGATCTTCTGGTCTCAAGCCAATGGCTTAACCACTAGACCATCACCTCCCCATTTCCGCCCATTTGTCTCTGTGTCTAGCGGAGTTATACAGCCGAGAGGCTCGTATGTTCTGATTGCAGTTGACCTAATCACGAGTAATATAAATGATATGCATTGACCACAAAACAAGTTTCGGGTAGTGCAAAAAAGACCTCCCAATGGTACTCTGTACCTGAAAATGTGGGCATATGTATCCGGATGTGACCCAGCTACTGCAGTTGTGATAGAGCAAGTGTTTGTGCCCATAACTCAGCCTACCATGACGCAGCATGGCCCCAAACTGTTTGATACCCTTCCCCAAGGAAAAGGAGTTGTGGCATATGACGCTGGCTCATTTGACATGGAAGAAACTGTGGCAGCAGAAACAGGTTACCATTCTTTTAATAGGTGATTGTTGTTAGCCCACCAAATTGCTTAACAATCTAACAAAAGTAACTGTATAGTTTGTGCAGGCCTACAACCTAATCTGAAAATTTTCCCATCATCACTAGAGTATGCAGGACAAAGTGGGTCAGTCTCAAATATGCCTAACATCGCTTGCATGTTAGACTTGATGTCCGCAGAGAATCCAAGTGCATCCTGCCAACATTATGATACGGTTTATACTCTGACCCTGCGAAATGCCACCCCACCTTATTTCTCTCGTAGAGTAGCGGGAAATTACATCTGCTTTACTCAGATGTCTAAAAGTAAGCCAAGTAAATTGATGGGACAGTTTCCCCATGATCATTGTTCCCGCCACGTTAACCAGACAGGAAATGTCATTGCAGACAAGCTAATTATTGCTAGAGCTGATATATGGTGGTATTGTGGTGGCAGAACTCTTAAAGGATGATTAGTTCCACTCTATGTGTGCTTTGATTTCTTTAATAACCCCCAGCTGCGATTATAGAAACATCAGACACACCAACAGCAGATTTGGCAACTTCTGCTTCTGTCTATTACTATCGTAGTAAACGCTCCATAGATCCACTGGGGAATACCCCGGTATACAATGATGCTATAGGGGTTCCACGTGGAGTTCCAAATGAGTACAAACTTGTAGACAGTGTGGCAGCAGGATTTGAATCCTTTCCACTTTGGTATGCACTGTTTCCTGTAACAGCAAACAAAAACATAGACAGGATAAATTACATACATTTCAATGTGCAAAGGTTGTCAAATTTTACTAGGGATACTATAGTAGCCATACATGAACAGTTAGCAGCCACTTCCCTTATGGCTTTCCAAAATAGGTTAGCTTTGGACATGCTCTTGGCAGAAAAGGGAGGTGTTTGTGCTATGCTTGGACAAGATTGTTGTATCTTCATTCCAAATAACAGCTCCAGATGGAAGCCTGACAAAGGCCCTCAGCAGACTGCGCGCTTTGTCAGTAGAGATGAAGGAACATTCTGGCACAAACTGTTGTGTGTTGGGGGGTGTGGCTGGATGTTTTGGTGTTCTTTTCTTTTCTTTGCTCCTCAGGTGGCATGGAAACTGATTTGTCTGTGGAGAAGGTGCTGGCTGAAGAATCCTCACCCTCATCAACATCATGTGAAGCACCTGTGACTGGTGCTCACATGCAACCTTAAAGACTTTCAGCTGAAGCAGATAATTGGATGGCGTTCTGCTTTTAAGGCATGTGTGATTCAAGCAGAACTGCCGGGAACTCTACCTTGTGATGTTCGTTTGTGAGACGCTGAGGACCGCACCTGGGTTTGACACATCGAGCCGTGAAGCAGGGAAGGGTGAGGACACATGCTGTCAGCACACATTAAAGGTAATTAAGTATTTGACTAATTGTTGATAGTAACTTGGTGTTTTGTTACACAGTATACTTGAATTGTGATGAGAATTGTGCAGCTTGCTTCTCACTGCTGTGGCGTGCAGGATAAGTGATCCTCCACTTGTTGTGAGAAGCTGCTCATTTGCATAAAGATAAAAAGTACAGACCTGAGTGTGTTGCTGATAGCGTGTGTCTTTTGAAAGATATTGTTGTAACTGCTGACTTACCTCACATCTTCTTTGCTTCACAGAGAGTCAGTTTGTCGTGTCCACCTGGGGGGTGTTTGTCTGGTGGTAGTGGGTCCAGGAGCGCCGGACTTCTCTCCTTGCGGGCGCTGGAGAGCGTGCCAGCAGTCACTCCTCCAGAAGGACGTTGGTTTTGGTTTTGTACATTTTATTTAGGCACAGGTGAAAAATAAATTGTTTTTGTTGTTGGAACCGCTTTCTGGTTATTTTTAGCGCTGGGTTCTGTCTGACGCAGGTTCGCTCCTCAATCCGCGTCGACACATAACACAAACAATCCTTAAGTAGGCCTGTTCGCTAACTTCTTCGGCAAATGGAGCAAGTTGATTGACAGTTCTTACGTCCGTACCAGTATTTTTGGCCCTATTTACAGTTCATGGCTGTTGCTGTATTCCATGCATTCAAGCTTTAACCTTACGATGCATTGATAAAGCAGTAGATGAACCTAAGCCCCCTGCATATATGCTTTAAATCCACAAGTATAACTGCACTGAATGAAGGAGAATCAGACTTGTTCCTATTTCCTCACTATGTGGATGATTCAGAGAGAGAAACTGGGGAGAATGACATATACGAGGTCTGTTAGAAAAGTATCCGACCTTTTTATTTTTTGCAAAAACCATATGGATTTGAATCACGTGTGATTGCATCAGCCAAGCTTGAACCTTCGTGCGCAAGCGTGAGTTTTTTCACGCCTGTCGGTTGCGTCATTCGCCTGTGAGCAGGCTTTGTGTGACACCGAATGGTGTCCAGCTGGACGTCTCTCACAGTTTCTGGAAAGATTTGATGCAGCAAAGCTCCAAATCGTTCAGACATTTATTCGCAATAAAAATCCGACGAGGGGGGTGGACCACTGCTCACACAAAGCCTGCTCACAGGTGAATGACGCAACCGACAGGCATGAAAAAACTCACGTTTGTATTTGGTCCAGAGTTTAGACACAGCTGACTGTGATCAACCAACATCTTTTGCAACATTGCGTGATGATTTACCCTCCTTTAAGAGTTTGATAATCCTCTCCTTTGTTTCAATTGACATCTCTCGTGTTGGAGCCATGATTCATGTCAGTCCACTTGGTGCAACAGCTCTCCAAGGTGCGATCACTCCTTTTTAGATGCAGACTAACAAGCAGATCTGATTTGATGCAGGTGTTAGTTTTGGGGATGAAAATTTACAGGGTTATTCCATAATTTATTCCTCAGAATTGAGTGAGTCCATATTTTTTTTCCCTCTGCTTGGTCTAAAAAAGTAACCGTTACTGACTGCCACAATTTTTTTTCCTGATTTCTTATAGTGTTTCTTAAAGCCAGAAAGTTGCCATTTGAAATGACTTTAGTTTTGTGTCATGTCTGTGATCTGATTTTTTTCTACAAAATTAAACAACTGAATGAACATCCTCCGAGGCCGGTGATTCCATAATTTTTGCCAGGGGTTGTATTCTTCCACTGCCAACATGTAGAGGTGATGCTGGGAACCATTAATAGTGTGGAAAAAAAAGAAGTCATCAGAGTGATGTGCACATCAGCGATAGACTGATGAGCAACTAACACACCCACGTGTTTGCAGTTATAATGGTGGATATAAAAGCATGCGCAAACTGATATGTAAAATGGCATTTACAATGCCTGCATTAACTTTATTAGAGGACCTTGCAAATGGTGCAATCTGAGGTGAGCATGTATTCAGGGAATGCAAAGGATTTTCTCGCAAATGACAACATTTTGTCAGCCCAGTCTCATTTGAGGGTGGGCGCTAAAGGGTTAAAATATGATGCAATAATCCTACATCTGGGGACAGCCCTCATATGTCCCCATCAGAAACATGGCATTTTCTCTGAGTTTTTGGGCAAATTGCATGGCAAACAATGAGAAAATGCAAACAAACAAACAAAAAACAAAACAAAAAACAAAACGTGACGATGCATTGGAAAGCGGACATGTGTTGCCGTTTGTTTATGACAATGTACGATACCACTATCGGCCGATCTTGTATTCATTTACTCATACTTGTAATCATAAAACATTTCCGATACTACATGACCTGATACCCCTTTACAAGAGTGTGATGTCAACCTCTCAGTGTGGGATTTTCATGTACATTCTCTGTAATTTCCATACTATAGACCGTTAATTTTCCATACGTTTTTAACACCGGGGCTTAAACAATGATGCAGCTAATTTATGGATTTTTACAGGCTTTCATGTACAACCACAATTCCAATGAAGTTGGGATGTTGTGTGAAATGTAAATAAAAACAGAACACAATGATTTGCAAATCCTCATCAACCTATACTCAATTGAATACACCACAAAGACAAGATATCTAATGTTCAAACTGATAGACTTTTTGATTTTTGTGCAAATATTTGCTCATTTTGAAATGGATGCCTGCAACACATTTCAAAAAAGCTGGGACAGTGGTATGTTTACCACTGTGTTATATCACCTTTCCTTCTAACAACACTCAATAAACACAGGGGCAGGGGCAACAAAAGACTGGGAAAGTTGATGAATGCTCAAAGAACACCTGTTTGGAACATTCCACAGGTGAACAGGTTAATTGGAAACAGATGAGTGTCATGATCGGGTATAAAAGGAGCATCCCCAAAATGCTCAGCTGTTCACACGCAAAGATGGGGCGAGGATCACCACTTTGCGAACAACTGCATGAAAAAATAGTCCAACAGTTTAAGATCAATGTTTCTCAACATTCAATTGCAAGGAATGTGGGGATTCCATCATCTACAGTCCATAATATAATCAGAAGATTCAGAGAATCTGGGGAACTTTCTACACGTAAGCGGCAAGGCCCGAAGACCAACACTGAATGCCCGTGACCTTTGATCCATCAGGCGGTACTGCATTAAAAACCGACATCATTGTGTAAAGGATCTTACCGCATGGGCTCAGGAACACTTCAGAAAACCATTGTCAGTTAACACAGTTTGTCGCTACATCTACAATTGCAAGTTAAAACTCTACCATGCAAAGCAAAGCCATACATCAACAACATCCACAAACGCTGCCACCTTCTCTGGGCCCGAGCTCATTTGAAATGGACACACGCAAAGTGGAAAAGTGTGCTGTGGTCTGATGAGTCCACATTTCAAATTGTTTTTGGAAATCATGGACGTCATGTCCTCCGGACAAAAGAGAAAAAAGACCATCCAGATTGTTACTAGTGCAAAGTTCAAAAGCCAGCATCTGTGATGGTATGGGGGTGTGTTAATGCCCATGGCATGGGCAATTTACACATCTGTGATGGCACCATCAATGCTGAAAGGTACATCCAGGTTTTGGAGCAGTACATGCTGCCATCCAAGCAACATCTTTTTCAGGGATGTCCCTGCTTATTTCAGCAAGACAATGCCAAGCCACATTCTGTACGTGTTACAACAGTGTGGTTTCATAGTAAAAGAGTGCAGGTACTAGACTGGCCTGCCTGCAGTCCAGACCTGTTGCCCATTGAAAATGTGTGGCGCATTATGAAGCGCAAAATACGACAACGGAGACCCCGGACTGTTGAACAACTGAAGTCGTACATCAAGCAAGAATGGGAAAGAATTCCACTTACAAAGCTTCAACAATTAGTGTCCTCAGTTCCCAAATGCTTATTGACTGTTGTTAGAAGGAAAGGTGATGTAACACAGTGGTAAACATACCACTGTCCCAGCTTTTTGAAACATTGCAGGCATCCATTTCAAAATGAGCAAATATTTGCACAAAAACAAAGTTTATCAGTTTGAACATTAAATATCTTGTCTTTGTGGTGTATTCAATTGAATATAGGTTGAAGAGGATTTGCAAATCATTGTATTCTGTTTTTATTTATATTTTACACAACATCCCAACTTCAATGTAATTGAAGTAATTGAAATGATGTAATTTTATGGGGTATTGTGTGTCAAATTTTGAGGAAAAAATGAATTGCATCCATTTTGGAATAAGGCTGTAACATAACAAAATGTGGAAGAAGTGAAGCGCTATGAATACTTTCTGGATGCACTGCATATGTAGACAGGTGTGTGCCTTTCCATATCATATCCAGTCAACTGAATTTACTCCAGGTGGACTCCAATTAAGTTGTAGAAACATCGCAAGGATGATTAGTGAAAACAGGATGCACCTGAGCTCAATTTTGAGCTTCATGGAAAAAGGATGTGAATACTTATGTACATGTGATTTCTTTTTATTTTTAAAAAATTTGTAAAAATCCAAAAAAAAAAAAAAAAAACCTATGTGTGATTTCTTAGTTTTTTGTTTTTAATAAATTTGCAAAAATATCAAAAAACTTTTTTTCACATTGTCATTATGGGGTATTGTGTGTAGAATTTTGAGGGGAAGAAAAATAATTTTATCCATTTTGGAATAGGGCTGTAACATAAAAAAATGTGTAAAAAGTGAAGCACTGTGAACACTTTCCAGATGTACCATAAGTATGTTTTTCCTATTTCAGACACATTGTATTTTCTCCAGTAAAAATGGTTTAAAAACCTGTTTTTGCCAAGACTGTATTAACAGGGTTCTAACCAGGTTATAACCATGATGTGTCAAAAACATCCCAACTCTAGTCTTATACATTACCATGTATAAAACCCTGTGTCTATTTTCCTGATCTCTGAAAGTAAAGCAGGACATGTTATATTCTTTAATTATCCCCAAAGAGTTTAATATTTTCCATCACGGGTCATAATAAGTAAATACATACAACAGTTCACAAAACCAAAAAAGTTCATAAGTCAAAATACATCCATCAATGCTGTCCATTGACTGACTGAAAGCTGCGGTCCATCATGCTGAGTAAATTCACACACAGAGTAAATAAAAAGTCTTACCTGTTCGTTTCAGTGGAATTCATCATCATACAATCCTGAAGAAAAATAATCCACACAAAGCCTCCTGAGTTTGTAAAACAACATCTGAAAATACTTTAATTCCTTGTATGGCTGAGGTTGCCCATCAGGTTAGTGAGTTTCAGCCCTTGGTGTGGGTGTTCAGGCCGATGGGAGACCTGCTTCTTCCGCTACAGGTGTAATCCGTTTGTTGAATGTCTGTGGTGCTGCATTCGGACCCTCCACTTCCCTCCACAAGCCACACTTTGGGTCCAAAGTTGAGTTACTGCGCGTCTCATTCATTATCGGCTCATTTACCACAGGCAATGGGCTATTCTGTCTGAATGCGAGGAACAACAGTGATTAAAAGTTAAATAATAGTGTGTAGAGTGAAACCCAGCAGGCACATGTACGTAAAATGTAAGTAGAAAGGACGCATCATAAGCTAGTTACGTATCCCCACGTGATATTTATGTAAATTCTACATATAGAGTAAATCAAAAACTCAATGCGAATTTTTCCTGACAGTGTTCACGTGTTTTCAACGTAGATTCTATGAGATGAATAATCTGCATAATTCGTATCATTGCGTGCAAGCATTACCCATGCATCTAAACAAATGACTGTGGCTGCCAGGAGGTAGAATTTTGTAGTCTTAGTGATCACTCACCAGCCTAAAAACTGAACTCAGTTTAGATAACATAACAGTATGGCAGCACGTTTTGTTTTCAAATAATTGCAAAAAGTAAAGCATTAATGCTAAATTAATAATTAATAAAAAAAAATTAATTAATTAATAAAAATTAATAAACTAATGCTAAAGGACAAGTTGGGACTTGCCTATCTCGGCTTTCAGTGCTTACCAGTCGAGTGAGTATAAGAGAAATTGTGGAGAGCTGGGCATGTCCCAACTTGTCCTTTAACACTCCGAAACGGAGGTGTTCCTTTGTCTCGCTTCATCAGCGAATCGGTCGTGATGCGCGAAGCCTCCGCGCGGCTTTCCATGACAAAATCTCTTGTTAAAAGTGAAATCTGCCGGAAAATGGCTGACGTCCAGCTCTTGTGATAACCAGAGAAATTGCACACGACGGTCCCGGCTCCACACAGCAGTCCGTTTAGAAATGATGTGGTTTCTGCCTCTCGATGGCGGCTCGGAGTGCGGCGAGCCGTGCGCCATTATGGGCCGTCCTTAAAGCTGTAGTAACACTCCTTATTCTCTGTGAAGCCCGTAAAATTTTCATCAAAAGCCAGATAAATATTTGAATGATTTCCAGCTGCCTATCTCTAATAGTTTCTGAAAAAATTCTGATGGAAAAAAAGCCCAAATCATTCCGCCATTTCCTCGCAATGAAACAACGACGAGAGGGGTGGACCAGTGCTCACTCAAAGCCTGCCCACAGGCGAATGACGCAACTGACAGGCGTGGAAAAACTCATGCATGCGCACGATGGTTCAAGCTTGGCTGACGTAAAAACATATGAATCAAATCCATATATTTTTTGCATAAAATAAAAAGGTCGGATACTTTTCTCAAAGACCTCATATGTACTCATACTTGTACTCAGTCTTGAAAAAAATGGTGCATCCCTAATAAATACAAATATACAATGTAAGACAAAGTGAACAATACTAGTTTACTAGCTACTGCCGTTGCTCTCATTTGCTCTCACCTGCACTTGGGAAGAAGCACTCTGTGGCTGAAGTTGTTGAAGTTGTTGCACAATGGCAGGCTGTCCCCGGAAGTGGTCATATCCTGTGATTATCATGCAGGGGTTCAAATGAGAATGCGCTGCCCCGTTAGCGCATAAGTCAATTCCGATTTCCAAGGCCAGTGTTACTGGAGTTACACGCAGAAGTGTGGCTGGCCCAGAGCACAGTACGACAAGGAGCCAGGGGTTGTCTGTGCCCACACAGGTGCTGATCACGTTGGGGTCCCTGGCAACAGCGGCATTCTAGCGGCAGCTTTCCGATCGGTCAGGAGTATGCCAGTCAACCTTGAACCGAGCCATGCCAGCTGTGTGGAATACAATCATCTGAATGTAATCCAGGTACATCACATTCTAACATTATAGCTCAATTTGCAGCAAGAACCGGTTTAGGCACCACCATAATATGAATTTGTTTTTGTTAACAGGAAACATTTCCATTCCGTCAATGTTCAAATAATATGTGATGCGGAAATGCATCTAACTAACATCATGGCTAGGTGGCCTGGTTCAACACATGACTCATTCATCTTGACTAACCATGGTTGGGGCAGCCCAGTCTCGCGTGTTTTTTTCATGCTCCCATCACGAAATGAGTGACATTTCCGTGACGCGGTGTTTTTTTTTTAATTTTACCATTATAACCCTAACCCCTTCTCCAAACTGTTGTGGAATTTTCGGGATGATGTCAGCAAGAGATGACACCAGTGAGCAAGGACCATCAGGAATCAATATACGATGCAGCGAGAATGGTTTAATTGCAGTTTAAGTACATAAACACATTAACAGATATATTTGGAGGAGACCCCGATGGACATACAACCAAACATAAAGCACAGAGTCTTCTGATCTTAGCAACCCCCAGAGCCGTCTTAAAGACTCCACAATACAGACATGGCCTTCAGTTAGTGTGGAAAACTATCAGATGTTTTGTCGTGGAATTGGAGAAGCAAAACCTGTTCTATCAACACAGCCAGCAGGTGATGGATAACCTTGGCCAAGTATGCAGACATTGGGGATCAACAATTTTTCACCAACACAAACCATAACCATAACGTAACTCTCTCCCTTCCCCTAACCCTAGCCATACCTCCCCTCTCATGGCACCCCCCTCGTGCCACCCCCTTAGGGGAATTCCGAGCTGCCAGGGCCTATTTACATGGATTTGCATTTTTAAATATTATATTCAAATATTAAGGTTGAATTTTTTTTAGCATCAAAATCAGAATTTGAAGTTGAATTTCTAAGGTTGAATTTGTTTAGCATCAAAATATTCAACCTCAAAAACTTCAACCTAAAAAAAATTCAACCTAGAAAACATTCCACCTCAAAAATTCAATCAAAAAACATTCCACCTCAAAAAATAGAAAAGCAGGGAGAAGCAATCGATCCCTGTTTCAATCATCCAACCTTCAACAATGTATCAGGGCTTCTTCTTCTTTCAGTTTGGTCTCAGTGTCAAATAAAAATAAAGCTAATGTTATTGGTAGCAGTTACAGTCAAAAAATAAGGAACAACTGATGAATAAAACATGTTTTCAATGTCATCATAAAACTGTAATGGCATCATTAAGTATTCGTATCGCTACTGATTGGCTGAATGTATTACGTCTTCTTTCGATTTGGTCGCGGTGTCACATGACCAATAGACCAAAACGTGATTGGCTGAACTTGGATGTTTGAGACAGGGATTGATTACTTCTCCCTGTATTTCTATTTTTTGAAGTTGAGTTTTTGAGGTTGAAATTTTTTTTTAACAGCACAGTTTCATGTCCATTATCTTGTTGTCTACAACCGGCTCAATCACACCAGAGTGGTCTTGGAACAACCGGATGTAGTAGGTTTGTTATTCAGGTATGAATCTGGAATAATCAGCTGGCCCTTCTATCTTGTCTCATTGGGTAGCAAAGGTCTCTTGGCACCAAGCTGGTTGTTGAGTCATGATGATGGGATGTGTTGTTTTCTGAAGACCTTAGTGAGATACCGTACATCCATACATAGGTCTAACTATGTTGTTGTATGTACCATATTTGTCACAGCATATTATATTTGTGCATCCAGAAAATGTTCACAATGCTTCACTTTTTCCAGATTTTATGTTACAGCCTTATTCCAAAAAGGATTAAGTTCAGTTTTTCCCTCAACATTCTACTCACAACACCCCATGAGAGCAACATGAATTGTTTTTTTAAATTTTTGCAAATTTTAAACACTAAGAAATCATGTGTACATAAGTACACATGCATAGTACATAACCCTTTGCTCGGTAGCCTACTTTGTTGATGCACCTTTGGCAGCAATTACAGCCTCAAGTCTTCTTGAATATGATGCCACAAGCTTGGCGCACTTATCTTTTGGCAGTTCGCCCATTCCTCTGCAGCACTTCTCAATCTCCATCAGGTTGGATGCAGATCTCTCCAGAGAGGGTCAAACGGATACAAGTCTGGGCTCTGGCTGGCTGGGCCGCTCAAGGACATTCACAGTCGTCCTGAAGCCACTCCTTTGATATCTTGGCTGTGTACTTAGGGTCATTGTCCTGATGAAAGATGAACCGTCAGCCCAGTCTGAGCTCAAGAGCATCCTGGAGCAGGTTTTCATCCAGGATGTCTCTGTACATTGCTGCATTCATCTTTCCCACAATCCTGACTAGTCTCCCAGTTCCTGTCATTGAAAAACATCCCCACAGCATGATGCTGCCATCACCATGCTTCACTGTATGGATGGTGCCTGGTTTCCTCCAAACATGACACCTGCATGCACACCAAAGAGTTCAAGCTTTGTCTCATCAGACCAGAGAATTTTGTTTCTCATAGTCTAAGAGTCCTTCAGGTGCCATTTGGCAAACTCCAGGTAGGCTGCCATGTGCCTTTTACTAAGGAGTGGCTTCCGTCTGCTCACCCTACCATGCAAGCCTGATTGGTGGATTGCTGCAGAGATGGTTGTTCTTCTGGAAGGTTCCCCTGTCTCCACAGAGGAATGCTGGAGCTCTGACAGCATGACCATCAAACGCTTGGTCACCTCCGTGACTAAGACCCTTCTCCCCGAATGCTCAGTCTTGACGGCTGGCCAGCTCTAGGAAGAGTCCTGGTGGATCCAAACTTCTTCCTTTTACGGATGATGGAGGCCACTGTGCTCATTGGGACCTTCAAAGCAGCAGAAATGTTTCTGTACCCTTCCCCAGATTGGTCCTCCAGACAATCCTGTCTCAGAGTTTGTCATTATGGGGTATTGTGTGTCAAATTTTGAGGAAAAAATGAATTGCATCCATTTTGGAATAAGGCTGTAACATAACAAAATGTGGAAGAAGTGAAGCGCTATGAATACTTTCTGGATGCACTGCATATGTAGACAGGTGTGTGCCTTTCCATATCATATCCAGTCAACTGAATTTACTCCAGGTGGACTCCAATTAAGTTGTAGAAACATCGCAAGGATGATTAGTGAAAACAGGATGCACCTGAGCTCAATTTTGAGCTTCATGGAAAAAGGATGTGAATACTTATGTACATGTGATTTCTTTTTATTTTTAAAAAATTTGTAAAAATCCAAAAAAAAAAAAAAAAAACCTATGTGTGATTTCTTAGTTTTTTGTTTTTAATAAATTTGCAAAAATATCAAAAAACTTTTTTTTCACATTGTCATTATGGGGTATTGTGTGTAGAATTTTGAGGGGAAGAAAAATAATTTTATCCATTTTGGAATAGGGCTGTAACATAAAAAAATGTGTAAAAAGTGAAGCACTGTGAACACTTTCCAGATGTACCATAAGTATGTTTTTCCTATTTCAGACACATTGTATTTTCTCCAGTAAAAATGGTTTAAAAACCTGTTTTTGCCAAGACTGTATTAACAGGGTTCTAACCAGGTTATAACCATGATGTGTCAAAAACATCCCAACTCTAGTCTTATACATTACCATGTATAAAACCCTGTGTCTATTTTCCTGATCTCTGAAAGTAAAGCAGGACATGTTATATTCTTTAATTATCCCCAAAGAGTTTAATATTTTCCATCACGGGTCATAATAAGTAAATACATACAACAGTTCACAAAACCAAAAAAGTTCTAGATTGTCTATTTTTTTAAACTATTACTTTCTGCTTCATGCGCTGTGAACTCATCTGTTACTGCGTGCTTGGCACCTACTCACTTTAGATCAACAGTATTCTGCTACTCAAGGTCATCCTCTTGAAAATAAACGTCATTGTGACGTCACTCGCGTCCTCACCCCCACCATCATAAAAAAACCCCTGCACTTCCCATCAGACACCACTAGAGGACCTTTACATCTCTGATAGCCCGACAACCGGCCCGGCTATGGGCCGGGCCTGGCCTTCATTTTGGAGTGAGATTTCTCACTCCTCAACGACCAATAGGAGAGCAGCGCTCGCACAACACCAAAGTGAGGCTGACGTCAGCGTCTCGGCCGCCAACCAATCACAGGCTAGGAGAGAGAGGCCAGTATCTGGCCCAATCAGGGCTGGTTGTCAGGCTACAGCTCTGACAGCTCTATTCTCCTCCCTCCACTCCCCCATCGCCAGTTTTCTCTCTCTCCCTCCCTCCATCCCTCCCTGCCTCGCTCCACCTCCCTTCGGTGGACGCGTATGCTAGTAACACCGGTAGGTTAGCGGTTGTAGCGCTGTCTGACACGCAGGTTTTGATTTGAAGTCCTCCATACGGGATAGCGGACGCGGCTCGATGCGGTATGTAAACGCTGTGTTGATGCACATTAACATTAGCATTGTCTGTGCTGCGTGTCTGACTCGGAAAATATGCTGGAAAGCGTAAAAAAAATGTACATACCTCGGAATATTGTTTGGACATTTTGTTGAAAAGAAAAAAACGAATGTGGTGATATTGTAAAAGAGCTAGCCAGTGTTTTGAGACAGGAATATTATTGTTTATTTTTTTATTTTTATTTTTTTTAGCGTCAGCTCGCGAGTGAGTGCTGCTTAGCGGCGTAGAGCTCTAAATCATTTTCCGTTATGTGGCAGGAATTCCAGCTGTGATGATAGCGCTGCTTTCTCATCACATGAGGGTGATTAAGGATGAGATTTAATCCATCTACAGTCATATTTATTTGTCCCTGTTATATGTCGTGAATACATAATGGTAGCTGGCTTGTATACCTTTATTATTTCTTGTATTTGTCAAAACGAGAAGCAGTTGAGCAGTTTTCGTATGATGTTATTTTTTCCCACTTTGTTCATTTGAGATTTTATCTTTGACTGTTATAAGCGATGTAGATTCCTCCTTTTCTCCAAAACACCTGCTAACAGGTGTTACACCGAATTTTGTCACCCAGCACATTTTGTGTCCTCAGCAGGAAATGCAGCCAAATGTTTTTGTTTCTAATTTAAACATACATGACTGCATATACTGTCAGGAACGTAAGTATGGACGGTGACACAATCAGGTACATAAGAATTTGGACAGTTACACAATCAGGTACATAAGTATTTGGACAGCAACTGTCATTTTGCCTCTTTACACCACCGTAAGATGTGGAAGAAGCATCTGTGGGTTCTGCCATAGACATAAAGTTTATTTTTTTATTGATCTGATACATCAAAGTTAACCACTGTTACATCACTTCACCCTTGTTAGCTGATCTTTTAATCTGGTGAGTTACAATTTGACATCATTTATTGTTTTGAGTTATTGCTACACAATGCTGGAATGAACAAACCCACTCAGCAGATGTTTTTGCTGTGGATGTCCTACACAGTTATCAGCACAGATACATATTATATAAAATAACAGACCTTTTCATACGAGGTCTGTTAGCGCATGTCAATGGGACATGTTGACATGCCCAGCTCTCCATAATTTCTCGGATACTCACTTGACTAAAAAGCCACCGAAAGCCGTCTGAATCTTCTGAATGGTGGAAGACATGTCCCGTGAGACTTCCAACACGGACTTGCTTTTGTTCTACGTCATTGCGGCTTCGTCCCGACGCGCGAATTCCGCCGCATGTCTTTCATTACAAAATCTCCTTTAACAGTGGAATGTGCCTAAAAATGGCTATGCCCACCTCTTCCGCAATTTCTCTGGGTCACACGACGTCCTGGATCAACACAGCCTTCACTTTGGAAATGATCTGGTCATTTCAACCTGTCGATGGCCGCTCGGAGCGCGGCGCGCCCTCAGCCACTGTGGGCCGTCTTTAATCCGGTTGTAATGGTCCTTAATCCTTGTGATGCCCATAGAATCTTCACCGAAAGCCATTTGAATTTTCCGAATGGTTCCACCTGGCTGTCTCTCACAGTTTCTGAAAAAATTTGATGCAGCACTGCTCCAATCATTCAGACATTTTCCTGACAATGAAAATCCGACGAGGGGGGAGGACCAGTGCTCACTCAAAGCCTGCCCACAGGCGAATGACGCAACCGACAGGCCTGAAAAAAGTCACGCATGCGCATGAAGGTTCAAGCTTGGCTGATGCAAGCGCACATGATTCAAATCCATAGTTTTTTGCAAAAAATAAAAAGGTCCGTTACTTTTGTAACAGACCTCGTATTAAGTAAAACCATAGAGAAAATCCTGCTTTATATTTTTGTGATTCCACAAGGACAATAAGGATGGGACAATGATCAATGTGTTATTAGTGTGACCATATCTCACGCCATTTTGTTATGTCATTACGAAAATTAAATCTATTAGTTTGTGATACTGTCATGAAAAGTGACGCATTTTCATAACGAGTATGAAATGCAGGGTGACGGGTTCGGGGGTGGAGTTTTTGGGGGTTAGGGGAAGGGAAAGGGTTAGAAATTTTAAAATAAACTAAAAAAAACCACATCGTGAAAATATTAAAAAACCCAAAGAGTTTGCACTATAAAATAAGATTAAAGGATTATTAACCGAGTGTGAGGTCTGTACGGGGAAAATATTTTCCATACAGACCTCGCAAGCTTGGTTAATCGTTTATTATATGGCTGTTTTTTAGCTGTGTTGATAAAATTTAATAGATATTTATGGAATATGTTTTTTGAATTGTGTTTTTAGCTTTCTAATTTGTAACAAAGATTTCAATCTGTTCTTGACTGTTAGGAGCTGTGCTTTCATCTTGTTGGTCTTCATTTTGCATGTCCACTTCCTCCAATTCAAACTCGTTAGTGTAACAAAATTCTCTCGGAGAATGGTTTTCTTCGTTGCTCATAATTTCTTTCTTTACTTTTTGCTTTATTTTGCTTTTAAATTTCTTGTTTAATGAGGGAAAATGTCAGATTTCGCGCTGTGAAAATTGTAAACAAAGTAGCAAATCTGGTATGCAATACGGACCAATTGTCATGGTAACGGTCTGAAATGGGAAAATGTCAGACTGGAAATCAGCCATTCAGAACGTGCATACTATCATAGCCATATAATAATAAATCCTTTGTTAGTCCCACAAAGGGGAAATCTGTGATGTTACAGCAGCAAGGGGATAGTTACAGAAAATTGTGCAAGTTATGATAAATACAATAAAAGAAAAATAACTATCAAAAAAACACTGAAGGCAAGTATTATGCAGGAATAACAACAATTTATACAGTAAAATACAGTATTTACAAGCAGAAAAAACTCAACAGCTAAAATTAATGTTTGGTAACATTGCACATACCTTTATTTTGTTAAAAATCAGAAATTCTGTCCATATCAGCATGGCTATAAAGGCTTAAAGGCTTGAAGCACTGCTGAGAGTGGGAGGCAAATATTCATGTAATAATAACGTTATTTTGCGTAACACTTTCAAGTTCATGGGGATAAAATTCAAAATGCCTTAAGGCAAGAGTTGCATAGCAGTTTTGTTAATACAGAATTGCAGTTCAGATGATTAATTTATTTTCGGCATGCACTTACTTCAGTTAAGGGTCAGGTGGGGCTGGAGCCTATCCCAGCAATCACAGGGTGAGAGGCAGGATGTCAGTCTATCTCAGGGCCACATGCAGTCAAACAAACTCATTCATTCACACTCACACATCTACGACCAGTTCAAAGTTTCTAGTTCACCTAACCTGCATGTCTTTGGAAGTGGGAGGAAGACGGAGCGCCTGGAGGGAACCCACGCAAACACAGTGAGAACATGCAAACTCCATGCAGAAAGGCTCAGGTGGGAAGCGACCCCACAACCTTCTTCCTGTGAGGCACCAGTGCTAACCATCAAGCCATTGTGCTGCCCGCAGTTAAGATCTCTTACAAAAAAAAAAAAAAACAATCACTAAGCATACTGTAGAAATAAATCTCTCTCTATGTGTATGTATGTGTATATGTATATACAACCTAGTGAAATTACAGACGATGCATTACTTCTATTCCATATTTAATAATAAATTTAAATATTTTTAAACATTTTGCACTCTTTGAGATAAATTATTTGATATTAGGAGATTTTTGTTTTGCAGCATCTTCCGTTTATACGAGGTCTGTTAGAAAAGTATCGGAACTTTTTATTTTTTGCAAAAACCTGATGGATTTGAATAATGTGTGCTTGCATGAGCAAACCTTGAACCTTCGTGCTCATGCGTGAACTTTTTCACGCCTGTCTATTGCATCATTTGCTGGTAAGCAGCCTTTGTGTGAGGTGGTGTGTAGTGCGCTTGGCGGATTTTCATTTCAAGGATTAAGACGGAACGACTGGAGCAGCGCCGCATCAAATTTTGCCAGAAACTGGGTGACAGCCAGGTGGAAACCATTCGGATGATTCAGATGGCTTTCGGTGACTTTTCAGTCATGTGACTATCCGAGAAATTGTGGAAGAGGTGGGCATGTCACAGCATGTCCTGTGAGACTTCAACACGGAGGTGCTTTTGCTGCACCGTCAGCAGCAGCATGAATTTCACCGCCACTCTTTTCATGGCCAAATCTTCTGTCACAGTGGAATGTACCGAAAAAGTGCTTATGTCCACCTCTTCCACAATTTCTCGGATAGTCACACGACAGTCCAGCATCACCACAGCGTTCACTTTGGAAATGATCTGGTCATTTCAGCATATTGATGGCCGACCGGAGCGTGGCTCGCTCTCCACCATTGTGCGGATGTCTTTAAACCGGTTGTACTGCTCCTTAATCTGTGTGATGCCCATAGCATCGTCACCGAAAGCCGTCTGAATCATCCGAATGGTTTCCACCTCGCTGTCGCCCAGTTTCTGGCAAAATTTGATGCGGCGCTGCTCCAGTCGTTCCGTCTTTTTCCTTGGAATGAAAATCCGCCGAGCGCACAACACACATCCCACACAAAGGCTGCTTACCAGGAAATGACGCAATCGACAGGCGTGAAAAAGTTCACGCATGCGCACGAAGGTTCAAGGTTTGCTCATGCAAGCACACATGATTCAAATCCATCAGGTTTTTGCAAAGAATAAAAAGGTCTGATACTTTTCTAACAGACCTCGTATATATATTTTTCATTTATTCATTTTTACATCAACTTTTTTCCTGCACATTTGTTTACTTGGTATACATTTTGTGTAACGAGTAAAAACACTGACAACATGTACTTAAACTGTGCACCCTTTCTTTTTCTTTGATAAAATCATGCTTAGCTACCCACCTCCTTATGCTCATATGTTCCAGCTAATTAATCAATATGCTGTATCACCTTGTTATCTACAGACAACATTAAAGTTATGCAAGATAGGAAATATTAAATCACATACAAGATAATGTATTTCATTGCTGCTGGAGGCTATTTACAATTTATTCCACTTTGTGTTACCTCCCATTATCTGACATTAGGCCTCAGAGTTCTATCTCACTCATGGGAGTATTTAAATGCCAAACAAGTTGTAGTATTACAAGCCTAGAATGTTTTAGGAAGAACCATTTTTTTTGCAGTCTGTTACAGGTTTAACCCCTTAACGCCCATTGTCGCATATATGCTGCAATCTCTGACTCAAATATGCAACTTACCAAATTGACCTGTATGCCCATTGTCGCAAATTTGCAACATACCATCATTATTATTATAACATTATAACATAAAGTCATTACCAGAATACCCAATATTACTATCTAGTTTTTGTGCAAAGGCAAAAACACACACAAAACATTTTTTTATATACAGCTATATAAATTCGGGCGTTAAGGGGTTAATAGTCTGGTTATGATGTCACAAAACAGTGTAATAAAGCATTTATGCAGCAATAATTGATGAGCTGAGCTATCCTTGAGTGTCGGGTGGCATCCTGTGCCTTCTAATGGAACTCATGTAGCTTCATGGACATTGTGCACAATGCATTGCATTGTTCTCATTCAGTAGAATACAACAGCACATTGCTCATTCTGTTTAACATTCATTTAATCTGCATGCCAGATACCATATAGACACTTAAGCATTTCCCAAAAGCTACAGTAAAACAACACAGACAAAGACTGCTGAGTGTCAGCAGTATAGAATTTAACTGAATTCTACTGCCCCACGACCTGTTCTTGGATAAGCAGTTGAAGATGTAGGTATGTGTGTGTGTGAATTCTATTGCATTTCTAATGGGAAAATGTTGGATTTGTGTGCTAGGAGTTAAAATATTTAATGTTCAAGGGCTCACTGTAAAATTTAAAATGCAACCAGACTTTTACAAGAAAGACATTCACTTTTGTGTCACATCTCTATGCAGACTAAGTAACCTGAGAGGAAGACAAAGGAAATGCCTGTGTGCATTTAGGAAGTGAGCCACCAGAGATACCTGTGGTAATATGGAGTTTCAGACACTGTTATCTGTGTGTACAGAAACCCCACTTTTTGTTGCCTGAGAAATTAAACTCAGGCTGTTACTGCAATCTATTGTTCATTAGTTTGTGAATGTTGTGTCACATCTACAAAGAAAATCAAATATATTATTTAAGCATTTTCTCTAGGCATACATGTTTTATCTATTATTAGGGGTGCAAATAATGATCATTTTTTAATGCTTATTTTTGCCATTGAATGATGCATGTATTTTTTGTTTGTTTTTTGATTAACCAATTAATCTAATGATTATTTTTATAAATCTGTTGATTATTTTTGGATTAGTTAATTATGCTTTGGCTAATTTACCAGTAAATCATAATCATAAATTCTACCAATAACTCAGCCTTGTATTCAAATATTTTGTCATAAAAAGTTTTTATTAGACACATTTTTCAAAATCCATTCTCAACATATCAAGGATATAAAGTGACCAAAATTAAAAAAGGTGGTCGTGGAAAAATGTATGGAAGAAAATCTTGCACGCATCTTTGCCTCTTCCTGACACACAAAAAGGAAATACAATCCTAAGGGCCCCTTCAGACATAGTACAAATGTGGTCGAATTGCGCATGAAATACACATGAGCAGGAAACGTATGCAATATGTGTAAAATTGAAGTTGTCTCCAATGCCTTGTACACCTGTTGCTACAACTATCTGCGCACAGAAGCGGCTGAAAGACTGAGTGTGCCCTGTGAGAGCCTATTCGATCCCTCTTGTGGCAGGTGTCGGCCAAATTCCAGGTCAACACACAAACATCTACACCGCATCGCTTGGCACTTAGAAAGTGTGTGGCCACTCGTGCTATTTGCATGAAAACAGTCAGCAGACGATCACTTTCGAGCTGAAGGTGAAAATTGTCTAAGTGCCCCCACAACTGAGGAATTGCAAAAACGAAGCACACATGTGGTACATGTGTCTCGCACGTGTGCACGTGTGTTGACCCCCACTCCCCCGCTCCCCCCAACACATATGGCGTGCCGGGGGGGCACACTTGCATAAAATGCTTATATGTGTGTGTGTGTGTGTGTGTGTGTGTGTGTGTGTACAGATCTGATCATATGGGGGCCGGACAGCCAGGTCTGAGCACCCACAGCACGGGAGGGGCCTGTCAGCTGATCGCAGCACACTGTCAGCTGGATGACGGCTCAGTGCACACATTACAAACACAGAAACCACTGCTACAGCAGATATATAAATAATTACGGCAATACCTACATATGCAATTACATAACAAATAATGAAAATGAATGACCACATAACACAGAGAGTGACACTTTGGTCTAGGCGCTGAACAGACGGGGGGGGGGCATGTCTGCTCACAGCAGCTGCTCTTGTGAGCTGTGCTCCTGGACGTCCCAGCTGGAGACCACGTTTCGTGTTTTGAAGGACATGAACTTACATCATTCCTTGTGTCTCTGCCTGCTGTCCTCACGTGGAAATACATAAAACATGTTTCACCTTTGTGCTGGGCTGCAGTGGCTGCACACAGCGCACCTCATCCATGTCTTTGTTGATTTCAGGCATATTTCTGCACCATTTACAGGCCAGCAATGGTAGTGCAGTGGTAAAGTTTCTGGCTGGTAAACTTTTTGGTTTGCAGGTTCGAACCCCGTGGGTGGCATGCACAAATCTGAGCTTTTGGATACGACGTTTTGGGTCCTTACTGCCGGTTCAGATCGGGTTGGGGTTTATACACGTGGCAGCCCCACATGCAACCACCACACACGCGCCCGCCACGTGTGGATGAATCAGTCGAGGTGGGTCGGAGCTCAGTCTGGGTATTCGGACGGCTGTCCTCTGCAATTCTTATTCCCTCCTAGATGTAGCACAAATTGTGTGTGCGTTTTTTTTTTACATTTCACCTGATTCAGCTTGGCTTGTGCTCATTTGTACTAAGTGTGATGGGGCACTAAAAGTCCTCCTATGTGTTGCTTCTGATGGGGCACCTAAAACAGGTGATTTTACTAATCAGGTCATCTACCTGCCAGAATAGTTGAACTGATTAGAATCAGCTGGTTTAGTGGATGGAACAAATGTGTGGTAGGACTTTTACTTCTGAAGCTGAGGTTGTCCACCTCTGGCTGCAACACACAGATAGTTTCATTATCAAATAATCAGTGAATTATTTTTTTTAATCTATTACTTGTATTCCCCAAAAAACGTCAGAAAATGAATGAAATGAATATTGATGAGTACTTTTCAGAGCCCAAGATAACATCTTCAGGTATCTTCTTTTGTCCACAACCCAAAGATATTCAATTTTCTGTCAGAGAGACATAAAGAAACCACAAAAAAATCCATTTAAGAAGCTGAAATCAGAGACTTTGGACATTAACAAAGAAGATTCAAAACAATTCATCGATTAATTTAATCAATCGATTGTTGATTAAATTAGTAACCGATTAAAGAATTCATTGTTGCACCTCTATTATTTTCATTATATCTTGTTTACCTGGTGTGTCTTCTTATTAAGGATGATCATTACAAATCTTTACCGTTAATATCCCAAAATAGACTGCACTTTAAAAACATTTTTTCTTCGAAAAGTGTGATAACTGCCATGTGCTAGCTGTTTGTTGTGATGAACACTACACAACTGTGAGTGGTCATGACAGTTCAATCCCCATTCTTTTAGATCAGTCAAAACTAACAATGCTGTCACATGATCAAATTAGATGTCATATATTAGCTCATAATGCCTTGACAGTGTACTTATCTCAAAATGAATGTTTCACTTTGAGAAGTATATAAATATCACCACAAGGAAAGTCAAAGTGAACAGATTGTGATCTGTATTCTGTGATGTTTCAAAAATAAATAAATAAATAAATACCCAACAGCCATGACAGTGCTCGTGTTGGTGGCTCAGCGTCTGCAGAGTGTTAATCAAACCAGATGGACTGGCAACAAAAGCCTGCTGTCAGCTAGTGAGGAAACACTGTGATTTTCTATTCTTTGTTGTATTTTCAGATAGCCACAGTCATATTGAGTGAGAGCTGATGACCATAGTACTTTGTTTTCACTTCCTTCCCTTATTCACCAAAGTCTTAAGAACTTTACATTGGCAGTGTAAAGTTTTTTCCTGTGTATCTGAATGGCAGTTCTCGAATTGGCATTGAGTTTTGCACAGTAAATTAGCTCGATGGATTTCTCTGAAGATTTTATATCATTATGTTTGTTGACAGTGGTTGAGCTGTATATAAGCATTATTTTACATTTCAGCCTACAATCAGTATGATACTATATGGTAAGTCTGTCTGGAGGAGGCAGTTCTGAAAAACGGAGCGACTGTGGAACAAAGAAATGAGTGAGGGAAGCTACCAAGACACCCAGACAACCCTAAATAAGTTATAGGCTTCTGTGGCTGCAATTTTAGAAATTGTGCATCGTGAAAGTTTTGCATTTTGCATCACCAATTATACCTGCTCCTCCAGGCAGATTTACCATAGTGTACCACACTGTTGTTTTACTTAATGATGAATGTAAATGAAGTCCAAGGCATATTTAGTGAATTGTGAATGTTCCTGTATCCACCCCCTGACCTGTCTGAAGAAAATTGGCTGTAAAAGTAATGATTTACTTACTTTAACTAAGAGACTTCTCTGAAGATTGTACATCATTATATTTGTATTCATATTTACTTACTTAGCCTGAATTTTTTTTATTGTTCATTTGATGTCATTCCAACATTCAGACATGTAATAGCTCAAGGATTCCAATACTTTTTTCTTGCTGCTGTATATACAGTTCTGATTGAAGTGTGCGCGAGCACACACACACACACACACACACACACACACACACACACACACACACACACACACACACACACACACACAGATTTCTGACTCTGGAATAGTTGGTCTACCACTGTGCAGACCTGGTTTTGATTCCTGGTCAAGCTACCTCTCTGTGTCCTTGGACAAGATACTTCATCTGCCTTTTCCCAGTCCACCTACCTGTGTAATGGGTACTAGCCTTTGTTGGGGAAGTAACCCGACTGTCGCCCCATCCAGGGAGAATCGTAGACTCTCATCCCCTCATGCTGAGATATCTGGGAATAAGCATTGGTACCAGTGGGCCTCAGAATCTATATAGGACTTATTTCAAATATAACTTTTGAGTATTCAATCTCAATGTTGGCTAATAGTCTCAAAACAATATGAAAATTAAGAAAACTCATGAGGAGGTAATAGCAAAGAATTGTTAATATTTTATTGTGATCTCTGGGAGTTAGTATGCTAAATTCTTGCAAAGGAGGACTTTGAGCTGCTTCACTAACAAGGTTACACACTGCACGTGCAGTACAGCCTGTTATTTCTTAATTCCTGTATTTATTACCTCACTGTTCAAATTGAAAACATGGACAAGGGTCAGAGAACAACATCAGTCTCAGCTCATGGCCATTCTCTCGTAGCATTTTAACCAATTTCAGAACCTGGTGCATTCATTGACTACGTCAATGAAAGTTCAACTTTCACAATCACCTTGTCTATGGTTTACTCATCAGTGCTTATCTCTTTTAGACGTGCAAAGTAAAAATATGTCTGTGTGTGTTTATATGCACTAGATTGATGTTCCAAGTCAGTTGTTATTAGCAGATTATAAAAAGATTGTTTTTATTCAGGTAATAAAAGAGGAGTTTATGTGTCACCCATGTTTGTTGGTTTGTTATTTGAATGACAAAAACTAATACATTTAAATATATTTGGAATTACATGCTAGGATGTCAGGTTTTGTAACAAATGCAAGTCACAGATTTGGTAATGAAAGCAAAAGCATTTTACTATTGTAAAGAATGGAGTAATACAAACAGCAGATTTCCTGAAATTACTGGAGCAAGTTTATGCAAAAACCAAAGGCTACCAGTGGTCAACTGATCGATAGTCATATTGTTAGTTTCCCAAAAACTCAAGAACAGACTGAAGCATTACCAGTGGCAACACAAATCCAAATCAAGGCTTGAGATTAGTGCAAGAACACACTATAATCATCTCGCAAGCAAATTATGAAACCGAAATGGCTTAAATACAGATGGATATTGATTATATGGATGGTGATGATGTATGGTTAGGAATGATCTGTTATGGACCTTTACAGTGCATCTGGAAAGTATTCACATTGTCAAGCTCGGCCCTGATCAGGTTTTTGGTTTAATTGCTTCCCCTTTCTTTGACCCACTTTCTGCTCCTGTTCTGTTTTATTAGTTATTTTTCATGTATTTATTCCCTGTTCTATTTTACTTAGGTTCTCTGTTACATTGCATTCTTTAGCTATTGTCTAGTTCTTTTCTTGTTCTGCCAGATTGTATTTTCATTGTTTATCATTCAGTTGTCATCTATTAATTTCTGTTGATCTTTAGCATTGGTATTTTGGTGTCATGGCTTGTTGATTTTGTCATCTGGTTTTCATTTGGTATTCTTCAGTCAGTTGTGTTTTCATTATGTTATCACTTGTTCAGTTTTGCTTTAGTATTCTGCTTCATGTCTCCTGATCAGTTATTATGTCATGCCTGGTTCCTAGCTATGTTTTTCTTCCCTAAGTTTTCATTGTTACTTTTGTTCATTGTAATATTATATTCCGTAGTAGCTCTGTTCTTAGTTCTGTGGTTCACTACACCCTGCACCTGCCTTCATGTCTTCATCCCTCACTTATATCTGATTATGTTCTCTCTGCACCTGCCATGTGTCCCTGTCTCTCACTTTAATTCTGTCTGCTTTGTGTTTCCTTTCTCTCACGCTCTGTGCACCTGTTCACATCTTTGTCTTTTCTTCACTCCACCTTGTGTTCTCTTCCCTCACTGTCTTGCACACATAGTATCTTTGTTCATTAGCCACGCCCCCTTTCTGGATCCTTCCTCTCACGTGCATCTTGTTAACACCACCTGTTCCTAATTAGTCCACATGCATATAAACCCTCACAGTCTCACAGTCCCTCGCCAGATTGTTGTCGCTTCCAGCACACTCTCTAGCCTTTTTGTTCTCTGTCCTGATTAGTCTTGCCATGTACCAGTTCCTTGCTCTGTGTTTTTGACTGCGCCTTTTTGCCTCAGCCTATATGCCAGTGTTTGCCCGTACCTCTGACCCCTACCTGGAGATGACTGCATTTTTGCCTCACCCTGCTTGTGCCTCTGCTCCATTTTCTGACAACCTGTGTAGCGAACCTCTGCCCGAAATAAACACAACGACTTATACCTCAAAGCT
Source organism: Thalassophryne amazonica (assembly GCF_902500255.1). NCBI lineage: Eukaryota > Metazoa > Chordata > Actinopteri > Batrachoidiformes > Batrachoididae > Thalassophryne > Thalassophryne amazonica. The sequence goes on from NC_047110.1 coordinate 57,726,810, forward strand.
TGGTTTGGGAGTTTGTATTGTGGGTCCACCCGCTCCTGGTGTCGGGCAGCCGTCCGTCATGACAGTACAATCTGGCCAAACTATGGACCCAGCGAACTCCTCATCTGCCGTAACAGTCAAAGACCTTGCCACCTTCAGACATTTTTTCTGAAATCAAATTCTGTTTTGACTGTTATAGAGCTTGTTTTACACCTAAGAAGAAATTTGATTATCTCAACCAAGCCCTTGACCTGGTAGAGACCAACACTTGGCTGTATGACTTTTTCCCTGACCTGCAAAATCTGGATGAGTTTTTTGCTGTTGAGAAACTACCAGCCTGGATTGGACAGCCTGAAGACCACCTGGCGTCAAACCTCCCACACACTGACAGCGATTCTGAGTGGGAGGACATTGATGACGATGTGTCATCTGAGGCTGAAGGTCAGGCGCTTCAGGACACGGCTACTCTCCTGTTCAAAATTCAAGACTTATATTTTGAATATCAGGACTGCCCCAGTCAGCGGAGCAGACAGCTGATTTTTTAGAGTTGGATCAGATCTTTTTTGCTGAGCCTGAACTGTTATCCGCATTTCCAGAGTTAAGAGACATAAAGACGCATTTCAAGCAGGGTTGGGTTCCTCCTTGCATAGAAGATCCAGTGGACTTTCTGTTTGAGTCCGAGATAACTACTGCCTGCAGGGAGGAACCACGCATAATCACTCAGCTCTCCTACCTGCAATTCCAGACGTGCAGCCTCAGAGACCGATCCAGCCCCAGGTACCTCCAGTTCCTGCTCCTCGGCGTTCCACAGTACCAGAACCGATTTCCCAGCAGAGTTCCACGCCAAAATCAGTGCCACCTCTTCCTCCGCCTGTGCCCGCAACACGCAGACTGTGGCCTCAGCCATTGCAGCCGGCTCCAATCAGCTCTGCGCCACGAAAAACCGAAGCTCCAACGTTGCTGGAACAGTTGGTGGTGAAGAGTTCTCTGGGACCATCGACTCTATGTCCAGTTCCTGTACCAATTGCCGAGCCATCAGGAAGGTCCGTGTCGCTGCCGCAAATAGCAGCGCGCGAGCTCGGAGACTCAGCAATGGCGCCTGTGGAGCCGGCAGTTAGGCTTTCATCGCTCATTCAGACTGCACAGTTCCATTCTGTTCTACCTACCAAAGTTTCAGTAGGTACCATGACAACGAGCACAGCCCTCGGTTCTGCCCCAGCGCACACGCCGGTAGAGGCGTTGGGTGAGAACACTCCACGGAGTACAACAGTGATGACGTCATCAGAACCGCTTCCTCAGCCCTCCCTGAAGCTTTGGCACTGCACCAAAGCTCGATCTCTGGTGAGGGTCCTCCTCTTTGGTTGGGAACCGTGTTGTGGACCAATTTTGGGTTTTGGATAGGGCACACATATATATATATATATATATCACCCCGAACCCATCAGGAGCTTTGATAGACCTCAGGGCCGCACTCCTGCTCGTGTTGCCTGTACCTGTTTTCCGCCCTGGTTGTCACCCATTCGGACCCATGTCTTCGAGTTTCCGGATTATTGTTGTTGGGCATCCGCCGTACCACCATCCGGCTCATGGCCAGTTTTTGTGGTGTTCTGCCTGGTTTTCATGGCCTTGTGGCCCGTCTGATTATGTTCTCTCTGCACCTGCAATGTGTCCCTGTCTCTCACTTTAATTCTGTCTGCTTTGTGTTTCCTTTCTCTCACGCTCTGTGCACCTGTTCACATATCTTTGTCTTTTTTTCACTCCTTGTGTTCTCTTCCCTCACTGTCTTGCACACATAGTATCTTTGTTCATTAGCCACGCCCCCTTTCTGGATCCTTCCTCTCACGTGCATCTTGTTAACACCACCTGTTCCTAATTAGTCCACATGCATATAAACCCTCACAGTCTCACAGTCCCTCGCCAGAATGTTGTCGCTTCCAGCACATTCTCTAGCCCTTTTGTTCTCTGTCCTGATTAGTCTTGCCGTATACCAGTTCCTTGCTCTGTGTTTTTGACTGCGCCTTTTTGCCTCAGCCTATATGCCAGTGTTTGCCCGTGCCTCTGACCCCTGCCTGGAGATGACTGCGTTTTTGCCTCACACTGCTTGTGCCTCTGCTCCATTTTCTGACAACCTGTGTACCAAAGCTCTGCCCGAAATAAACATGACGACTTATACCTCAAAGTCTGGTTTGGGAGTTTGTATTGTGGGTCCACCTGCTCCTGGTGTCGGGCAGCTGTCCGTCATGACACACATGCTTCGCTTTTTCCACATTTTATGTTATAGCCTTATTTCAAAATGGATGAAATTCATTTTTTTCCTCAAAATTCTACACACAATACCCCATAATGATTTTTAGATAATTTTTAGATTTTTACAAATTTATTAAAAATAAAAAGAAATCACATGTACATAAGTATTCACAGCCTTTGCCATGAAGCTCAAAATTGAGTTCAGGCTCATCCTGTTTCCAATGATCATCCTTGAGATGTTTCTACAGCTTAATTGGAGTCCACCTGGGGTAAATTCAGTTGATTGGACATGACTTGGAAAGCCAGACACCTGTGTTGTGTGGGCCGCTGAAGAGGAGGTACTGCTGGCCCACCACCACCAGAGGGCGCCCTGCCTGGAGTGCGGGCTCCAGGCACCAGAGGGCGCTGCCGCCTGATGAGAGCAGCCAGGGTGACAGCTGTCACCCATTACTGGACACAGCTGACTCCACTCAGCACGGAGGTATATCATCAGGACGGCGTCTCCACCTCGATGCCGAGATATCGCCTTGAGATAGAGGTAACATTCTCTGCAGCATATTCTGTGTTAATCGATAAACTTGTTAAACCTTTCAGGACAGCGGACTACCGCAGGCCGAGTGACTAGATAAGTACTCACCTTCCTGCTTTTTTGGGACAAGAGGTGGAGGCAGCTTCTCCCCTCTCCGTGTTACTGGGTGCAGCCGCATCCACACCTGTGTGTTGTTGCTCTCTCTTGCCAGCAGTACCGGATCCGACGAGCGGAGGCAGTGGCCACCTGGGAATTCGGGACTTGGCGGTTCCAGTACTTCCAGGGTTCGGTGGCAGAGGAAATCTGGATGGTTCCGGTTCGACCTGGACGGACGTCTCCTACCTTCGAGCCTGCCCACACGACACCAGCAGAATTCGGCTTATCCCCAAATTGTTGATTGTTGTATTGGTTGTGCTCGTTTCACAATAGTAAAACTTGTTATTTATCTTCTCCATTGTCCGTTCATTTGCGCCCCCTGTTGTGGGTCCGTGTTCCTACACTTTCACAACAACCTGTCTACATATAAGGTCCCACAATTGACAGTGTATGTCAGAGCATAAACCAAGCATGAAGTCAAAGGAATTGTCTGTAGACCTCTGAGATTGTCTCCAGGCACATATCTGGGGAAGGTTATAGAAACATTTCTGCTCCTTTGAAGGTCCCAATGAGCACAGTGGCCTTCATCATCTGTAAATGGAAGAAGTTTGGATCAACCAGGGCTTTTCCTAGAGTTGGCCGACGGTCTAAACTGAGTGATTGGGGGAAGGGCCTTAGTCAGGCAGGTAACCAAGAACCTGTTGGTCATGCTGTCAGAGCTCCAGCATCCCTCTGTGGAGAAAGGAAAACATTCCGGAAGGACAACCATCTCTGCAGAAATCCACCAATCAGGCCTGTATGGTAGAGGGGCCAGGTGGATGCCACTCTTTAGTAAAAGGCACATGGCAGCCCACCTGGAGTTTGCTAAAAGGCACCTGAAGGACTCTCAGACCATGATAAACAAAATTCTCTGGTCTGATGAGACAAAGATTGAACTCTTTGGCATGAATGCCAGGTTTCATGTTTGGAGGAAACCAGGCACCATCCCTACAGTGAAGCATGGTTGTGGCAGCATCATGCTGTGGAGAAGTTGTTCAGCGGCAGGAACTGGAAGACTAGTCAAGATTGATGGAAATATGAATGCAGCAATGTACAGAGACATCCTGGATGAAAACCTGCTCCAGAGTGCTCTTGATCTCAGACTAGGTCGTCAGTTCATCTTTCAGCAGTACAATGACCCTAAGCACACAGCTAAGATATCAAAGGAGTGGCTTCAAGACAATTCTGTGAATGTCCTTGAGTGGTCCAGACAGAGTCCAGACCTGAATCCAGTTGAACATCTTTGGAGAGATCTGAAAATGGCTGTGCAATGACGCTCCCCATCCAACTTGATGGAGCTTGAGAGGTGCTGCAAAGAAGAATGGACAAAACTACCCAAGGATACTGGTGCGCCAAGCTTGTGGCATCATATTCAAGAAGACTTGAGGCTGTAATTGCTACCAAAGGTGCATCAACAAAGTATTTAGCAAAGGGTGTGAATACTCATGTACATGTGATTTGTTAGTTTTTAAATTTTTAATAAAGTTTGCAAAAAAAAAAAAACTTTTTCATGTTGTCATTGTGGGGTGTTGTGAGTAGAATTTTGATGTAAAAAATGAATTTTATCCATTTTGGAATAAGGCTGTAATATACCAAAATGTGGAAAAAGTGAAACACTGTGAATACTTTCCAGATGTACTGTATGGATTCATGACTGTGTCCCACCACCTCAGTTCCATGTTCATGAGGAATTGGCCTGAAACATTGGAAGATGGATGCCTGTACAATCATATACTTTTAAACTGAAGGAATGCACCCCTTCGAGCTTGCATCTGACCTTGCAGTACTCAGTAATAGGACATGTGAGCCTTATGCGTGTAAATGTGTGCGCTTTAGAAAGAACCCCAAAGGTCAGCAAAGATGAGAGGCAGGAAGCTGTTTTAGAGAGTCGTGACTTGTGACAGAAGGAAATGGTGTGGAGTAGATGGTTGCCAAAACCATCTCTCTGAGTACCTGGTGGAGTTGGCAACCATTGTCAGGTTGATGCGCTCTAGAGAATTGGAGGAGAATGCAGTCATCATCAGGTGAATATCCCATTTGACACAATAGTGTCAACAGCCATCATTTGACAGGCATTCTCTGGGGAACCTACGGAGTCACGTAATGGTTAGCAAACATTGTCTATGAGATTAAAGCAGTAGCTATTTGGCAACTGTAGTCTGGGCAAGAACTTAATACAGTGGTTCACAGTCAAATGCTGTTGTAACAGGAGTCTGAGGTGAAGCATACCTCAGACTGGTAGAAGGTACTTTAGAACTGGTGCTTACCACCACAAGTTCAGGATGAGCAGGGATGACTTCAGGACTCCCAGATGCTGAAGTACAACAATGAAGTCTGAAGTCTGTCACATAACCAACCTAAAACCAATGCAGTACACCCGAGCTCTTCCTGGTGATGTGGAGCGCAGCTTTAACACTTCACTTTCAAGAACAAATGCACAGAAATCCAGTGCAGTGTGGCTGACGATATTTTAGAGCATTATTAAAATGAAATTCCAAGATCTAACCCAAATGTGTAAAGTGATAAAAGCTGTATTTTATATTCAATAGAGCTGAGCTGAGCTGACGGCCAATCAGAGGGTGATTGTTTTCTATGAGTTATGTAAATAAAAGTTACATAAAAATATGTCTTATAGAAAAAAATGCTATTTGGTATTATTTCTTAAGTTAGCAATGTGGGAGCATTTTTTCCATTTATTTTTTTTATGTGGGGTTTGTTTAAAATCCACTTTTTGTGATTTAAGATAATATAATTTACACTTGCACGTTTGGGATGCAGATATGCACTTTTTTGCACAGTATATAGAAATAAAGGAATATTTTTAAGTCATAATTTGTCTGCTGCTCATTCCATGAGAAAATCATATAACCTGTTCACCTGTGGAATGTTCCAAACAAGTGTTCTTTGAGCATTCATTAACTTTTCCAGTCTTTTGTTGCCCCTGTCCCCGCTTTTTTGAAATGTGTTGGAGACATCCATTTCAAAATGAGCAGATATTTGCACAAAATCAAAAAAGTCTATCAGTTTGAACATTAAATATCTTGTCTTTGTGGTGTATTCAGTTGAATATAGGTTGAAGAGGATTTGCAAATCATTGTATTCTGTTTAATTTACATTTCACACAACGTCCCAACTTCATTGGAATTGGAGTAGTAGCTTATCTACTGCTTTGTGTCAATACATCCATCAGACACTGTGACACATAAAGATTTGAATCATTTTGGCGATGGTCAAATTATGGGCCAGGGTATCTCCAAAACTACAGCTCTTGTGGGATGTTCCTGGTGTGAAAAAAGAACACCGGTGAAGAGTCCAGTCATGCGTCTGTGGGATGTGCCAGACACACAAGTCCAAACCATGGAGGCCCCACCCCGCAATTTACAAGAATTAACCTGCAAACCCGAGCGCCCCCGTGGCCGGGGGCTGCAATGTTTCCAGCAAAAAAAAAACAAAAAACTTTAAAACCATGCTAAACGTGTAGCAACCAAGGCATGTTGCATATTCACTTAATGGATCGAAACGCCACTAAAAGTCCAAAACAACCATTTCTACCAAAGGAAAACACAATTCCAACACCAAGTGATCATAAATCACGTTCCAGTGCAAAAATCCATTAGAAACGGGAAACCCTGTGCCCCCTTGTCACACTGAAATGATTCTGGAGTCTTGGGCACCGTAGTCTTGTTTGAGGGTGGGCGATAAAGGGGTTAAATGAAAGAGCATATTATGCAAAAAACTGTACTTCCGGAGACAACCCCATTATCATTATTCACATTAAATCTCACTAAAACTTACCGAAACAATCTCTCCCATTTGCCCTGTCTTCCCTTCTCCACTGGGGACCAAAAAAACCCTGCACTTTTCGTGACTGCTTCGGTGATTGCAGCTGAAAACAAAACAGTGCACCATCTTTCCATGTGAAGTGATGCTGTGTTTGTGTTGCGCATTAGCAGGCTGTCCTCTGGAAGTGGGCAAATCCTGCGATATCACACAGAGGTTCAAATGAAACTGTGCTACCCCATTTTTGCAGATTTTTCGTTCCAGGAGATGGCACACATTGGGGAGTAAGGCAGTGATTTCTCTTGATGCTTGATACGTATTCTTTGTTGTGATTGGTGAATGATGTTGTTGACATAGCTCTGGACACTGCCTCTCAATTCTATTGGCTCTGACAGTTTGATAGAGGTGTCAGTCATCCAAATAGACCAATGGGTTCCCAAGATAATTCCATGCGTAACATTCATTGTGTTCAGAGGTATGCTGAGCATTACGCACAGGTTGCAAAGGAGTTTTGTGTGGTGGATTTTTTCATAAGAAACCCAAGAAATAGTTAGAAATAGATGGAATAAATACCTTTTGTTACATATAAGTGAAACAAAATGAGTAGTGTAGTATGGTACCTGAGAATTCTCAAATGGCACACATTGTACCAAAATGGTCAGTTTGAAGAGTCTACCTAAATATTACTCAAAACGTACCTCTCCAGAATTTTTCTGCTTCAGTTTTTGGCATTAGCTTTGGTGTGCAGGTAGTGGTCAGAAGTTATAATATGATTTTCTAGAGGTTTTGGGTTGCAGCAGCATCATCCCAAAGGACGATACACTCTAAAAGTGTACTTTTTAAAGGCGCAAATGAAATTTTAATTTTTTTGTTGTGTGTCATCTTCATTTACTCTGACTCAGAAACATATATACTGATTCTTACACCTCTGCAGTAATCTCACAGGTGTCACCTTTATTTTGATAAGATAATACAAATAATCCTTATAGTTTCTGAGATATCCTCAGTTTGTGTTGGACATGTCATTTTCGAGCTGGAGTTTGGAAACAGGCATAGGGTACAAGAGGTCAAAATATCTGCCGCTAACATCTTGGTGCCAGATACCACAACACACCTTCAGAGGTCTAGTGGCATTCATACCTCAACAAGTCCACGCTGTTTTATGGCAAAAGGGAAGACGTACACAGTATTAGGGAGGTGGTCATAATGTATGGCTGATTGGTATAAATAAATCCACTTCCCACAGGTTTCTGACTGATATTAGCCCTTTAATGTTCAGATCAGCCGTTTGGTAGAGCACATTGATGTCTACTGTATTCTACTGAAAAATATGAGGATATTAAAGAGTTAAAAATAGATCAAAACACAGGTCTGGAACCTAACCATATTTCAATGTCATATTAGTGTTGTATTTTGATGTTGTTGCAACATTTGAGACATCAGTGTTGGAGTGACGTCAATATTATGTTGATGTCACAACGTAATACAACCAAAAACAATGTTGATACAACATTGCCGTGCCCACTGAGTTTTATCACTTCAGAAGCTCCAAATTGTATTGTGATTATATTTTTAGGTCATACAGTTGTATGCAAAAGTTTGGGCACCCCTGATAATTTTCATGATTTTCCTTTATAAATCATTGGTTGTCTGGATCAGAAATTTCAGTTAAATATATCATATAGCAGATGAACACGCTGATATTTGAGAAGTGAAATTAAGTTTCTAGTATTTACAGAAAGTGTGCAATAATTATTTAAACAAAATTGGGCAGGTGCATCAGTTTGGGCAACCTTCTCATTTGGTAAGCTTTGGTAAGGTTTGGTAAGCTCATTGACTCTTGACCTCCTTACACAGGTGAATTCAATCATGAGAAAGGGTATTTAAGGTGGCCATTTGCAAATGTTTCCCCTCTTTGCATCTCTTCTAATGATTGGCAACACGGGACCCTCTAAACAACTCTGAAATGACCTGAAAATAAAGATTGTTCAACGTCATGGTTTAGGGGAAGGCTACAAAAAGCGATCTCAGAGATTCATCTGTCAGTTTCCACTGTGAGGAACATAGTGAGGAAATGGAAGACTACAGGCACAGTACTAGTTAAGGCCCGAAGTGGCAGGCCAAGAAAAATCTCAGATGAGTTGAAGCGAAGGATGGTGAGAACAGTCATAGTCAACCCACAGACCTTGTCCTGTGAAATCCCAGTACCTTAAAGTTGAGGGTCACATGGATTCCAGTCAATATCAGCAGATTCCTGAGAACAATGTTCATGAATCATTGACAAAGTTGAAGTTGCTCCGGGGCTGGATCTTTCAACAAGACAATGTCCCTAAACCAGAGGTCTCAAACCGGTTCCAGAAAGGGCAGAGAGGGTGCAGGCTTTCTGTGCAACCACCCGCTCCACCAGGTGATTTCACCTGCTCAAAGTGATGTTAATCAGTGAAATCACCTGCTGGAGCGGGTGGTTGCACAGAAAGCCTGCACCCTCTCGGCCCTTTCTGGAACCGGTTTGAGACCTCTGCCGAAAACCGACACTGCTGAAAATCTACTAAGGCATTCATGCAGAGGAACAAGTACAATGTTCTGGAATGGCCATCTCAGTCCCCAGACCTGAATATTATTGAAAATCTGCGGTGTGATTGTAAGCGGGCTGTCCATGCTTGGAAACCAACAAACCTGAGATGTTTTGTAAAGAAGAATGGTCCAAAATGTCTTTAACCAGAATCCAGATTCTCATTGGAAGCTATAGGAAGCGTTTAGAGGCTGTTATTTCTGCAAAAGGAGGCTCTAGTATATATTGAATTATTTTTCTGTTGAGGTGCCCAAATTTATGCACCTGCCTAATTTTGTTTAAAGAATTATTGCACTCTTTCTGTAAATCCTATTAACTTCATTTCGCTTCTCAAATATTACTGTGTTTGTCTGCTATATGATATATTTAACTGAAATTTCTGATCCAGACAACCAATGATTTATCAACGGTGCCCAAACCTTTGCATACAACTGTATGTCCATTCTCACCTCAGGCTTCATAGATAACGATGAAGATGTCAATATGGTGTGTGACGTAAAGGACTGCATTATGCAAGGAGAACAAGTGATGTGAAATGAAAGGGTTGCTGTGGAGTTGTGAATGTGTTATCTGTATATAGGAAGACTTCAGTGACAGAAAACTAACAAGTAGTAACTGAAAAGACTCAGTGCCATGCTGCTGTGAAAGTCCTGCAGTGGATGGTCAGAGGAGGAACCAAAACATTATAGATGGAGAAGAGGTGTCAAGTGGCCATTTGAGTCTCCAGGTAGCAGGAGGAACACTGAGCCAACCAACATCAGAGAGGTGGAATACTAATCTGCTGTGAAACTCCCTAATCTCTCTCCCCGCTTTCCTTCTTCCAACACCACTGGAGCAGCTAGTAAGGGCTTTATTTCCTCGTCCAAAGTAAACACATCAGAACACAGCTGCATTCATCACATGGTCCAGCAAAGCACAGCCTGCTGTGCAATCTGTCTGGAAAACCGTCTGAGTAATAGGACATGTGAGTCTTATGCGTGTAAACATGTGGGTTTTAGAAAGAACCCCAGAGGTCAGCAAAGATGAGAGGCAGGAAGCTGTTTTTAGAGAGTCGTGACTTGTGACAGAAGGAAATGATTGGGGAGGGCTGGTGTGGAGTAGAGAGGAGGAGGCAGATTGCACACACACAGGGAGGTTGTGATTGGTGGATGAAAGGGGTGGAGAAAATAAAAAAGGAAGCATCTTTTTACATTGAGACCATTCTGTGCCAACACCAGGAAGCATTTTGGCCTCATATTACCAAGCATTTTACGTTTGATCAGCGTGATTGTTCATGTAATGTGTGTGTTCAGTCCAACTCCAGCTTCACAATGAAATGCGTCACACACACAGATGTTTCAGTGATGATTGTTAAAACAAAGTAATCTCTCTACAGCAGTCAGCAGTGTTACCTGCAGTTGTGGACTCCTTGTCTAAAAACCTTCAGACTCCCTCGTCTCCTACTGTGCTTATACCATTATGTCAAACAATATGTGTGTTAAGTCAGTTCGAATATCTACTTCACACTCACTCACTCATCTTCAACCGCTTACTCCAATTAACAGTCACGGGGAATATCTACTTTATTTCCATATAAAAAAATAATCACTGTAAACACATTAATTTCAGGTTTTAATCATGATTTAAAATTTTAGTTTAAGCAAACCAAAAAGGCCTGTTTAAACAGCATGGAAAATTCTAAAAGATTCCAGAAATTAATGGAGTTCCTTGTAAAAGCTTCTGATTGAAAGCGGGCACTATTATGGGTTAATTGTGGCACCGTTGGTGACAGTGGATCAGTGATGAGCAGTCTTACCTCAGAGGAAAAAGGTCCAGGATTTTATGTCCAGTTCCTTTTTGTCTGGAGTTTGGATATTCTCCCTGTCTGCATGGGTTTCCTTCCTTTGGGCATTTCAGTTTCCTCCCACCATGCAGAGTACAACCTTCATTTTATGCATGTACAATGACAGTAAAGACTCTTCTCTTCAACTTACATTTAATATCAGAAGAAATTTATAAATCTCAAGAATTAAGCCAAAATATAGAGAAAAATTGGTTGGGTTCCTCCATAGGAGCCATCTTGAAAAGATTTGTGGTACCAAGAGGAAGTGTACAATCTATTATACAAAAATATAACCAGCTTGGGATCACAGACCTAATATCAGCAATACAGAAGGCCCAAGACAGCTCTAAAATGAACATTGAACATGAAGCCGACTGGCGCACGAAGCAGGAATTGCATGCCACTCGTGAAAAATTGGAGCTGCCTCAAACGCCTCGTACACCTGTCGTCACAACCATTTGTGCACACAAGTGGCCGAAAGACAGGGAATGCCCTACGAGTGCCCATTCGGTCCCCCTCTCGGCAGGTGTCAGCCAAATTCCAGGTGCCACACACGAACATCTAACCACTCGCCGGGCACTTAGAAAAGGTGTGGCTGTTCGTGCTCCTAGCACGATAGTAGACAGCAGGCGACCACATTCGAGCTGTCTGTGAAAAGTGTCTAAGTGCCACATGTGTGGCGTAACTTAGCAACACACATGTGGTGTGCCAGAGTGTCGGCTCCCCCCTGATCACGTGGTGTGCGTGTATCGCGCATGTGTCACCCCCCCATTTATGCAACTCTGCGGGGGGGGGGGGCACACTTGCATAAATTGCTGATATGCATGTACAAACATGATCACATGCGGACCGGCCAGCCACGTCTGAGCGTACACAGCACAGCAAGGTGCCTCTCAGCTGATCGCTGCCCAGCCACACACTGACAGCTGGAAGTGACGGCTCAGTGCACATGACATGTTACATTAAAAACACAGAGAGCACAGCCAGGACAAGTATATAAATAATTACTGCAATAACTACATACACAATTACATAACAAATAACTAAAATAAGACAGGAGCACAGAGCATCAGGTAATTCATGTAAAACATAAAAGAGAGAACAGTAATCCATGTCATTTCATTACTTCCTGGTTATACGTCTACTGTGTGCTACTCAGGTCAGGTAGCAAGCATCACACTTTACTTACTATGTAATAGCAGCTGGCTAGCGTGGATTTGAATTACAATCAAAGCAGGTTAGTGTGCACCGCGTGAGTTAAAGTGTGCATTTTTTCAATTAAAATGTACCTGCTGTGTACGGCATGCCAGAGCATTGCAATGAGTGCCACAAATTGCTCTATGAAAATTACTGATGATAACATAAACACAATGCAATGTAACTAAAGTGATATGAAATATACAATGACATGGCTAAAATTCTTCTCTATTACCCCTGTGTAGAACGGTAACTCAGCGAGTTTATATTATAAGACATTTCAACAAAATATTTAATTTGGTGCCTATAAAGATTGAGATTTGATGGAACACTTCTTGTTTCCTGTGTGTTAATTTGTGCCTCCTTCCTCAATGATGTAAAGTCTGTGTCATCCCTCATCTTCTTATTTTTTTATAAAGGTGCGTTTACACATAACCAAGACGCGTTACGAATGTCATTTTTCTGTCATTCGTGACACATTCCTGACATTCTTAATGTGACTTAACGCATCTGAATAGGTTTCTTAATAGTGCGTGTTGGTGTGTGATATTCTTGATATTCGTGGAGCATGTTTTTGGCTGTCAAAAAATCTTCCACGAATGTCACACACCACCCTCATTTCGTCTCACATCGTGGAGGTCGCAACTGAGCGTATTGATCCGTCTTGATGAGTATTGATCCTTAATAGAACGTGACAACGTTCGTAGTGGTTCCTGTGATGGTCTTGGAGCCCAAACTGTCACACGTTATTACGAAGTGACACGGAAACTGTCAAGTCAAGAAGCACTGTCAAGTCACAAAGTTCTTCTGAAAAACTGGAGCGATCTGAATTCGGTTGGATGAATATGGGTGTGTGTGTGGAGACAATTCACCTCGTTCACAATGTGACAGAACTTAACGATGCGCTGTTACGCGCAGTAGCGCGCAACAATGCGGAACACTATTCTTGACCGTGCGTAATGGTTCCTGATAATTCTTCAGCAACACGTGCCATTAATCATAACGTGTGGTAACAGGTTGTAGTAGTTCCTGAGGACACCTGATGCCTCTGCCCCAGATCATCACATTCGTGATCAGCGGCCAAGAATGTATACTTCGTGGCATTCGTGACTTGTCGTTATGTGTAAACGCAGCATAATAGAGTGTTTGGTTACACAACTTATGGCTGATTTGTTTTGTCATTGTATTTGAAGATCACAACAGTGTCTTTTTTCACCAAATGTATGTGGATAAACATGGCTTTGTCATAACTTTTGAAATCCACTGTTCCTGTAATTTGTCAGAATGTTTCTGTGAACTTCACCTTTATTAGTGTCTAATATGAATAGGGTCTCTTTGTTTGTTTACAGATATCCCCTTACCTAACCTTACCTAAAAGACACTGCAAGGAGTTAAGTGGGCAAACAATAAGCGAGCATAATCCTACCACATTTGGACACCAGCACTCTACTGTAACAGACAAGTGACAAGGCATCTGAGTGATTAGCTAACAGACTGATTGACACTCTGACCAGCCGGGGTTTAAGATAAATGGCTGACAAGCAGATCAGGTAAAGCATGCGGCCGACCCACTGCCAGCTTTTGCAGCAAATACACCTGAAATGATGTTTTGATTTTGTGTAGAAATCTTCATTGTTTTGTTGAACTCTTTCATATGTTTTTGTCTTTTTCACTTCATCCAGTTTGCCTGCCAAATTAATCAATGGGGGGATTGCCGGCATTATTGGTGTGACCTGTGTGTTTCCCATTGACCTAGCCAAGACTCGCTTGCAAAACCAGCAAAATGGATCTCGCCTTTACACCAGCATGTATGTAAACTATGCACTTGTCACGCGTCATCACATTTGTCTGTACATCAACAGACTGATGTCTTACATTTGTGTTCCAGGTCAGATTGCCTTATTAAGACCATCCGGTCAGACGGATATTTTGGGATGTACCGAGGTAAGTTTTAACTGTAATGCCAGAGTCCTGTGATTAAACCTTAGGCTCAGTGATGGTTGGACCAGTGCAAAAATAAATAAATAAATGAATGAATAAATAAATAAAATGAGAGTATGAAAACCACTGTGTCAGAGGACTGTTACTTTCATAATGAGGTTAGTGATAGCAGATACAGGGCTCTGTGTCTGACTTGTAACATGCACTTAACTGGTAAAATCTAGACTGGTTCATTCATTCTCACCCTCTCTTCCTCCCTCTCTCTCTCTTTCTCCCCCCCCCCGCTTTATTTCTTTGTTCCCCTCTTTTTCTTCCTCTGTATTCTTTTGTCCTCCCAGGAGCAGCGGTGAATTTAACACTAGTCACGCCAGAGAAAGCTATCAAATTAGCTGCCAATGACTTCTTCAGACATCACCTCTCCAAGGATGGGTGAGGTGTCAAAGTGCTGACCAGCTGATGGACATGCACACATTCCTATCATTTAGACTGTCATTAACTACCACATTGGCACCACATATTTAATGGCTTAAAAGTATTCTATGACTAAGCATCTGCTTAACAGAACGTTAGCCTGGGAGTTAATCATACTTCCTACCACAACATAATTGGAACGGTGTATGGATGTCAAACCTTACATTTCCTCTGACTTAAGGCTATAATCTCCCCTCTATCAATGTCGGTGGCACACCAGATATGTTGCATGTGCATGACAACTGGATTGCTGGAATGTTGTGGAAAACGTGTACGTGCATTTTTTCACTGCCAGCGTTTCTGCTGCTACTTATATTTACCCTTGTTCAGGGGAGAGAGAGAGAGAGAGAGAGAGAGAGAGAGAGAGAGAGAGAGAGTAGCAAAAAACTGTTGCACTTCATCTAATGATCTGTAAACTTACCAGCATAATATAATTATTGCTACATTGACTGCATAATGCACATGTATGTTCTTCCTTCATAATATTTACTTGGTAAAATAGTAAATTTGTGTCTTGAACCTTGGATGTTGAACCTACTGTATTTATCGTGATAAATATTAAAATCGATCATTCTTGGTGAAAAATCGTGAATATATTTTTTTTCACTCTATTTTTGGTGAGAAGCTGCTCCTGAAACATGGCTCACATGCATGCAGTGTGCAAGCTGTAATCTGTTAACATGAGCATCAAAATGAAAGTAAAGGCGCTCTGCAGCTGGAACACACATACAACAAATCCAGTGTGTGCAACCAGATGATTGCATCATACCATCATTAGCACTGTTGATACTGAATCGGACAGTGTGAGTGCAGATCTTAGTTGAAGCTTAGCTGTTTTGTTTCTTTTAAAATTTAGGGATCAGGACTCTGTAAAATTTAGAACTGAATTGAAGAATGACTCCTGTAAAGATGCACTTCTGAAGACATGTTTTAAAGACATCTTTGCTTATAAATTTGAATGTATTTTTTAGCAACCAAAACACAGCCATCGGTCTTTAATCAGTGTGTTCTGAGTGATCTAATTTTAATACTCCAGTGCTATACGAAGTCAACTTGATGAGCCATAATTTATTTTCCTTTGGTATAAAATGGTACACCAACACAGTCCTGTGGAAAAGTTTCAGGCATCCCAGAGTTATAATAAAAGTAGTGTTTCATGCCCCTCTCCCACCTCTTTTTTTATTGGATGTCAACACAAAATCAGTTCCAACAAAAGTGAATATGTGAGCTATGTTTTTATTCCTTAATAATAATAATAACAGTAATAATAATAAAAATAATAATTACTCTGTAATTGCACTGGCCACGAATACTACGCAGAGACAGTTGCAAATGATAATGCAGTATTAAAATGATTGCAAAACACAATAATGCAGGATTAAAGTGATTGTAAAACACAATTACTCATACTTTAAGTTGCATTTTTCTTAAACTCATAAAACAGTTTTTGAGGTCCTGCGACTTATACTCTGGTGCTACTTATATATCGAAAAAATAACACACAATCAAAGGTAATTGATTAGGTATTGATCAAGGTATACTGATAATCATCTTTACTGATAATCAAGGTATTGATTATCAGTAAATTTGAAATTCATCACACATTTAATTTGTTTAGGAATATTGATCAGATTTTCATAATTTTTAATGCTTTTATGATGCAGTAAATGTGCCTAAAACATTTGCACACTACTGTGTATAAAGAAATATAAACATTAAGGAGCAGCTTGGATTGAAGGTGGTTGTTTTTCTTAATGCAATGCAGAGGTGTTCAGTTGTCAAGAACATCCACTGGATAAACTTTAATGTGCTTGCTGTGTGCTCTGTGCAAGTACAATTATCTAGGAAAATACAAGTATTGTATTGGGTTCTGTATCACCAGATGCACCATATTAAGTGAGTCAGATCGGAATTGTGAACACAAAAACGTCATCGGGTCATCCCTAATTTACAGTATTAACAAACCAAGTAAAAAATGGTCGGGATAGCAAACCGCATATTATACAAATAGCCTAATGAATGTTTATGAGTACAATCGTACGAATATTTCATGAGGTGAAAGCTGGAACGTACCATTCAACGAGGCGAAGTCTAATTAAATATTTGTTCCATTGAAAGAATGTAAAAACATTAATTATTTGTTTGATATAACGGCTAAAATAGATCCTTGTCATTTGATACTTTATTAATTTATAAACAACAGAAAAGAGACTTACATTTTGGTGTTCCACTGCTACTTAACAGTCCAACACGAACTTTAAATAGAAGTCCAAAATTGTGACGATGTAGTCCTTGATGCTGTGCACTGACTTTGTGTGCTTCCAAGAAAAAAAAGACTGTGTAGATCCTCAGTCCAGCGAAAAATCACGCCAGCTTTTCAGCTTTTCATCCTAACAGCTCTTCATGCCTCCAGACAGCTTACAGTGGAGTGGATTGTTTTCTTTGTGTGTGTGTTAGAAGAATTAGCACCTATCAGGCAGGATGGTCAGGAATTGCAGGACACAAATGCACGGCTCAAACAAACATCTCTGATTTTTAGAAGACTTTACTGTTGTGGTTAGCAGAGGTCGGTACACGAGTAAGCGGTCCAGAAAAAGCAGCAGTGTGCCTCCACCGGGCCGTCAGCACCCACACGGGCTTCTGTACCTGAACCTGACTTCTGGCGAGGGACAAACACACCTAGTGAGCTTATATAACCCCAGGTGATAATCAGCAAATCAGGAACAGGTGTGCATAGAAAGCACCAGAACCAGGGCATGGCCAGAGAAAGGGAAACACCCATCACCAAGAACCAAGAGACAGACAAGCAAGATAGTGAGAGACAGACCCAAGCAGAAAAACCCAGCAAGAGAATAAACAGACCAAAACCATTGAAACACAGAAAATAACCAACAGAACAAAACTCAAACCCTGACAGTATTACCACCCCCCCCCACCCCCACCCCTACGGCCAACCCTGGACAGCCCAGGCACAGTAGGATGAGAGACATGAAACTCACGGATAAGGGCTGGATCAAGCGGGAGGGAATCCATAACCGCTCCTTGGGGCCATAACCCTCTGGAAGGTGGGGTGGAAGAGTGACCTAGGGAGATGGAGACGAACAGATACTGCATTAACAATTTTGGAAACCGAGAAGGGACCGACGAACCTGGGAGCCAATTTTCGGGGCAGGCCTTTCACTTGGAGGTGGCGAGTGGAGAGCCAGACTTTCTGGCCAGTCACGTATGCCGGTGCAGAAGTCCTCTTCTGGTCTGCAGCTACCTTGTACACATGAGAGATGTGAATCAGGGTTCCCATGGCCCACTCCCAGGTTCACCGGCAACAGAGAATGAGCTGGAGTGCTGAGGAGACCGAGGAATTGAGATCTGTAGTGGGAAATAGAGAAGGTTGATGACCATAGACAACATGGAAGAGGGAATATCCAGTGCAAACAGATGGCAATTGGTTGTGAGCAAGTTCAATCCATGATAATTGTGACGACCAGGTGGCAGGCTGTTGTGAGGCTAAAATGATTTAATCGTTCAATCTGTCCATTGGCCTGTGGAGGGTAGCCCCAAGGAGACAGCAGAATTCCCTCCAAAATTTTGAAATGAACTGGGACCCTTGGTCCGACACTGTATCCTGAGGGAACCCACGTAGCCTAAATACTTGGTTTTGCATTACTTCTGCTGTTTCCTTGGCCGAGGGAAGTTTAGGCAAAGGAATGAAATGTACCATCTTAGATGGTCTATCAACCACCATGAGAACTACTGTATTACCCTTAGAGGGCGGAAGACTGGTTGCAAAATCCAATGTTATATGAGACCAAGGATGTGTGGGTACCAGCAATGGCATTAACAACCCAGCAGGCGGGCAATTGGATGACTTATGCACCCATTATGACCTCTAGTAGTACTGTGAGAAATCTTGGAGTCATTTTCGAACCAGCTCCCAATTCGGATCAGGGAGACAGACACCCTCTCTACTTTTAAGATTAGGCTTAAAACTTTCCTTTTTGCTAAAGCTTATAGTTAGGGCTGGATCAGGTGACCCTGAACCATCCCTTAGTTATGCTGCTATAGACTTAGACTGCTGGGGGATTCCCATGATGCACTGAGTGTTTCTTTCTCTTTTTGCTCTGTATGCACCACTCTGCATTTAATCATTAGTGATTGATCTCTGCTCTCTTCCACAGCATGTCTTTTTCCTGATTCTCTCCCCTCAGCCCCAACCAGTCCCAGCAGAAGACTGCCCCTCCCTGAGCCTGGTTCTGCTGGAGGTTTCTTCCTGTTAAAAGGGAGTTTTTCCTTCCCACTGTCGCCAAGTGCTTGCTCACAGGGGTCGTTTTGACTGTTGGGGTTTTTCTGTAATTATTGTATGGCTTTTGCCTTACAATGTAAAGTGCCTTGGGGCAACTGTTTGTTGTGATTTGGCGCTATATAAATAAAATTGATTTGATTTGGTTTGATTATGGCACCCATTTGACAGGCGTTCACATATTCAGAAGCATCGTTAGTGAAGGCCACGAAAATTTCTGTTGGATTCCAAACATAGTTTTCTTTATACCCGGGTGACAAGAAAAGCGACTGTCATGTCCCCATCTGATTACGTCCCCCCTGAGCCCACCCGGAACAAAAAGCTTGTCAGTGGGACAGCCGGGCGGCACCTGGGCTTCATCATTAGCAGATCAAACCTTCGATTCGATTTCCCAAGTGAGGACAGAGACAAAACAGGATGCTGGCAGAATTTTGTCCGGATCGGACAGGGCGTCGACTGGTTCACCCTGATGGGACAAAGCGTCCGGTTTCCTATTTTTTGACCCTGGTCAGTGCGAAAGTACAAAGTTGAACCTACTGAAAAAGATTGCCTACCTTGCTTGTTGGGCATTAAGGTGCTTGGTGGATCATAAATATTCTGTTTTTATATGTGTAGACCAGAAACGGCGCTTGTGCCCACTCCAAGCAGTGCCGCCACTCCTCCAAGGCCACTTTCACCGCCAACAGTTCACGGTCTCCGATGCTATAATTTCGCTCTGCGGCAGTCAGCTTCTTGGACAGAAAGGCGCATGGATGCAGCCTATTGTTAGGGTTTCGCTGAGAGATAACTGCACCCACGCCAATATCAGAAGCATCAACCTCATCCACAGACTGTTGTGTGGGGTCAGGGAGGAGCAACACAGGTGCCGCTGTAAAGCATTTGTAGAACCCTGAAAGCCTCATCTCACTCCGGTGTCCAAATGAACGGCTGGAGGGACTATGTGACGTCATGAATTGGAGTTGCAATGGAACTGAAATTATGTATGAATTTGCGATAAAAATTGGCAAAACCCAGGAATCTCTGAACCTCCTTTCGCGAGGACGGAACAGCCCACTCACACCCTCTGCAATAACAAACCCTAAAAACGAAATGGTAAATTGGTGAAATTCACACTTCTCTGCTTTCACGAACAGGTTGTGGCATAATAAGGTCTGGAGTACAGTGCACACATGTTCGGTGTGTGTTTTTGGGTCGGGGGAGAAAATCATAATGTTGTCGAGGTAAACGAACAAGAATTTATTAAGGAATTCACGCAACACATCATTAACCAAATTTTGGAACACTGCGGGTGCATTGGTGAGACCAAATGGGATGACTAAGCACTCATAATGACTGGAGGGAATGTTAAATGCACTTGTCCACTTTTCTCCTTCCTTTATCCGGACTAGATGGTATGTGTTGCGGAGATCCGGTTTGGTAAATATCTTAGCAACCTCCAACAGCTCAAACGCCAAGGAGATGAGAGGAAGCGGATAACGAATCTTTACGGTGACGTGATTAAGCCCATGATAAATACAAGGGTGGAGTGATTTGTTTTTTTTTCAACAAAGAAGAACCCCGCCCCTGATGATGAATGATGAATCAAACCAGCAGCTAAGGACTCCTGTATATATTCATTCATAGCATTGCGTTCCGGAGCAGACACAGAAAATAGCTTTCCCAGAGTTGGGCTTGCCCTAGGGAGAAGCTCAATGGTGCAGTCATAATCCCAGTGGGGCGGTAATGATTTTGCCTTGCTTTTGCTAAAAACTGGTGCCAGATCGTGATAGCACAAAGGAAGCCCTGCAAGATCCGGATTAGAATCCGGCTGTGGACGAGTAGGTTTAGACAGACAGGATGTTTTACAGGCTGATCATGAAACACTTTCTCCCAAAGAAAAATTAAAGTTGTGTTGTTGTAACCGGGGTGCCCCAGAATGAGCAGATGAGTCATTTTGTCAAATACGCGAAAACTGATTAATTCAGAGTGGTTCTCCGACACCGTCATAGAGACGGACTGAGTGCGGTGAGTTGTACAACCCAATTCATGGCCATCCACAGCGCACACCACCAGAGGGCGCGAGAGCTTAAACATTTTCAGGTGCAAGGACCTGGCAAGAGAGGACAAAATCAAGTTAGCATCAGAATCGACAAAAGCTGACATAGAAGCTGACAAATTTACAGAGGACAATTTAGCATGAATTATGTTTTGTGCTAAGGATGGAATAATAGAATTTTGACTCACTCGTAAGTCAGATTTTGGCCGCACGGTGGCACTGTCCTGACAGTTGGTTATCATGTAACCACAATGTCCACAATAAAAACAGTTCGTCTTCACATCTTTCTTCTGCCTCTCAGCAGAAGAAAGATGGGTGCGACCCAGTTGCATGGGCTCCTCTGTGCTGAGGTGCGGTGGATCTGTGCTGACATGGCTGGAGGAGGACGTGCGGACGGGAGGTGTCGCGGAGCATCGGTCAGGTAGCCGGGTGGCACGGTGAGGACGGTCCTGCAGACACATGTTGGTCCACATTGGCGAGAGCGATGAGCTGGTCCAGGTCTTCAGGCAGATCAGCTGCCAACAGCTGGTCCTGGATATTTTCAGCAAGCCCCTGGGAAAAGACGTCATGGAACACTGCAGGATTTCAATCGCTCTTGGGTGCCAGAATGCGGAAGTCCATGGCATAGTCAGTGACTCGGCGTCCACCCTGCCTCAGCATCATCAGGGTATGGGCTGCTTCTCGCCCCAGAGAGGTGTGTTGGAAAACTGATTGCAGAGCCGCTGTGAATGCCAGAAGAGAGGCACAGGTGGCAGACTGGCGACCCCACTCAGCTGTTGCCCACACCAAAGCATGACCAGTCATGTGAGTTATTACGTATGCTATCTTTGCCCTGTCAGACAGGAACTTACATGACATGAGCTCAAAATTTTACTCCTACTGAGTAATAAAAGGTCTGGCTTCAGCAGACTTGTCTGAGAAGCTTTTAGGTGGAGACAGTAGATTGCAGTAGTCAGGTTAAAGTACAGAAGCCGGTGTGGGTGCTGACGGCCCCAGTGGCGGCACACTGGTGCTGCCGGTAGCCCCAACAGTAGAGGCCTGATGATCTAGTCTTGACAGTAATTGTCCCATTTGAGCACTCACCGACTCCATGAATGAGCCCTGGCGTTTAGTGAGGTCACTAAACCCGGAAAAGAGAGCGGTGAGATGGTCTTGTTGCTGCGCGAGCTGCTTACTGTGATATTGTACTGTCAGCTGGAATGGGTTAGAGCTGGCTGTGTCCATCGTTGGCCACTTTGTGCTATCAGGCAGGATGGTCAGGAATTGCAGGACACAAATGCACAGCTCAAACAGACAGCTCTGATTTTTAGAAGGCTTTACTATTGTGGATAGCAGAGGTTGGTACACGAGTAAGCAGTCCAGAAAAAGCAGCAGTAGAAAAATCATTAAGCAAAGAGGCGTGGTTGAAGCAACAGGCTGGAGGTCAGGTACACACAAAGAGGCAGGCAGGACTATGGAATGCAGGTGCAGAGCTGGAATGAAGGCACAAGGCACAACAAACTGGCGAGGGACAAACACCCAGTGAGCTTATGTAACTTTAGGTGATAATCAGCAAATCAGGAACAAGTGTGCATGGAGAGCACCAGAACCAGGGCGTGGCCAGAGAAAGGGAAACACAAATCACCATCACCAAGACCCAAGCGACAGAGAGATAGTGACAGACAGACCCAAGCAGAAAAACCCAGCAAGAGAATAAACAGACCAAAACCATTCAAATGCAGAAAATAACCAACAAAACAAAATAAAACAGATAATCAAACAAAACTCAAACCCTGACTGCACCTTCAATTAGCTCCTTCAAATTGTTGTCCATCAGCAACACAAACTCCAGATATTTAGCTAAACGCCGCTCCCACTAGTGGGCGGGGTTCGCAACGTGCAATGGTACAAAACATATGGAACCAAATTGCATGCTGAATGCAATGCAACACAAATGGACAAATAACCCATGTCACAGGACATACAAAGCACCAATCAAATGACAAGGATCCACTCAGCCATTATATAATTTCTCCTATTTAAGGCTAGTCTGTTCCTCTGTCCCAGTGATTCTGTCATGTAATGGGTAGTGTTCGGGACTGATTTGGATACTGCAAGATCACTTTTTGGTTGAACTTTTATTTGTTTATAAACATACCGCGCATTTCATGGCTTGCCGGCTCATGTCCATTTAAAGAAAATGCACACAGGAACCAGTTTAGAGCACATTTATGCTCCATTTACATATGGAACTTTACGTGTGCATTTCAAACAGTGTAACAGCCACTGTACACATACTGCCATACGTCCATTATGTTGGCACAGATGTTAAGCAAAACATCCACTAGAGGGAACAGCACACTTGTGAAACCTGTTGAGGTGACTTTTGCTGTGATTTGGCACTATTTAAATAAACTTTGAGCATGAATGAGACTTTAGGATAGGGTTGTGGTTGGGTTCAGGGTATGGTACAGTCCAAGTCAAGGTGTCTCTTTATTTTTCACACATGCAGGGAATAGTCCTGGTTACTTGCAGGCTTAAAAATATAAAATTATTGCAGCAGCTTCTGTAGATGCAGAAGACTGACCTGAAGTCCTGCTCCAAGTAAAAATACAGAATGTTGTCAACTGAAAACCTGAAAAGTCTGTAGATGGTTTTGCTGAGGGCAAGCAACCATTGCCCCATGATCATGTCTGCATAAATGAACCTGAAGGGTTCTGTGGCATCTGTCTTCATTTCTATGGCAACAAATGTAGGCAGATGAATGATTGACTTGTCTGGCACGGCCACTAAACTTGTGAATTATTAATCTGTCCTTGTGCCTGACGTGTTGCTGCAGAAGGCAGGGATTTCTATCATCAGTTTAGTTTGGTGATATTTCCTTTACTGAAGATTTCAGAAAATATTGTCTGTTCCTCACATGCTCATCTAAAAGGATGCTTTAATCTTTATCACCCCCCACCCCCACCCCCCCTTTTTAGGAAACTCTCTCTGTTCAAAGAGATGCTGGCTGGGTGTGGGGCAGGTACATGCCAGGTGAGTTAAGTGCTGTGTCTTTGCATCCTCGTGTTCACCATCTGGAGCGTCTGCCTTTCGAAGTGCCTACGTCAGCTGATTCACAAACCAATGAGCAGCAGCAGCCTCATTAGTATCCACCTGCAGTTTGTATATCCACAACCACACTTGAACTCTTTGGAAGCAGTGTGTTTGTGTTTTATCATTTGGCCCTGTTATCAGAGACGCAACCGTAACATGTAGCTTTGCATTTTCATATCTGTGCAGTCAGGAATGGTTTCTAATCACTGAAATGTTAACCTGTAAGCAGGCAATTGGCAGCTACATATGAGTGATCGGATAAGGCGTTGTGAGAGTGTTTGGCCATGTGCACCGTGTGTGAGTCAGACTGAAGGGCTTGCTGTCAATGAGGGCAAATGCTTCAAGCGCAGAGAACATGATTAGATTAAGTGTAGCAGACCTTGGATTAAGAAGGCTACTAAGAACATGTCTCTTTCATCTCTAATCCAGTTAAGTAGTTACTACTACAACCCCTGGCAAAAATTATGGAATCACCGGCCTCGGAGGATGTTCATTCAGTTGTTTAATTTTGTAGAAAAAAAGCTGATCACAGACATGACACAAAACTAAAGTCATTTCAAATGGCAACTTTCTGGCTTTAAGAAACACTATAAGAAATCAAGAAAAAAAGATTGTGGCAGTAACGGTTACTTTTTTAGACCAAGCAGAGGAAAAAAATATGGAATCACTCAATTCTGAGGAAAAAATTATGGAATCACCCTGTAAATTTTCATCCCCAAAACTAACACCTGCATCATATCAGATCTGCTCGTTAGTTTGCATCTAAAAAGGAGTGATCACACCTTGGAGAGCTGTTGCACCAAGTGGACTGACATGAATCATGGCTCCAACTCGAGAGATGTCAATTGAAACAAAGGAGAGGATTATCAAACTCTTAAAAGAGAGTAAATCATCACGCAGTGTTGCAAAAGATGTTGGTTGTTCACAGTCAGCTGTGTCTAAACTCTGGACCAAATACAAACAACATGGGAAGGTTGTTAAAGGCAAACATACTGGTAGACCAAGGAAGACATCAAAGCGTCAAGACAGAAAACTTAAAGCAATATGTCTCAAAAATCAAAAAATGCACAACAAAACAAATGAGGAACGAATGGGAGGAAACTGGAGTCAACGTCTGTGACCAAACTGTAAGAAACCGCCTAAAGGAAATGGGATTTACATACAGAAAAGCTAAACAAAAGCCATTATTAACACCTAAACAGAAAAAAAACAAGGTTACAATGGGCTAAGGAAAAGCAGTCGTGGACTGTGGATGACTGGATGAAAGTCATATTCAGTGATGAATCTCGAATCTGCATTGGGCAAGGTGATAATGCTGGAACTTTTGTTTGGTGCCTTTCCAATGAGATTTATAAAGATGACTGCCTGAAGAGAACATGTAAATTTCCACAGTCATTGATGATATAGGGCTGCATGTCAGGTAAAGGCACTGGGGAGATGGCTGTCATTACATCATCAATAAATGCACAAGTTTACGTTGATATTTTGGACAATTGAAAGGATGTTTGGGGATGATGAAATCATTTTTCAAGATGATAATTCATTTTACCATAGAGCAAAAACTGTGAAAACATTCCTTGCAAAAAAACACATGGGGTCAATGTCATGGCATAGGGTCAGTGTCAACGAGCAGATCTGATTTGATGGAGGTGTTAGTTTGGGGGATGGAAATTTACAGGGTGATTCCATAATTTTTTCCTCAGGATTGAGTGATTCCATATTTTTTTCCTCTGCTTGGTCTAAAAAAGTAACCGTTACTGACTGTCACAATCTTTTTTTCTTGATTTCTTATAGTGTTTCTTAAAGCCAGAAAGTTGCCATTTGAAATGACTTTAGTTTTGTGTCATGTCTGTGATCTGCTTTTTTTCTACAAAATTAAACAACTGAATGAACATCTTCCGAGGCCGGTGATTACATAATTTTTGCCAGGGGTTGTATGTTGATTAATAATGAAAACAAAATGCCAGTAAGTTTACACTCGGCTGATGTGGTGCCTGATTACCCTCCTGGCCCAAATATACAACAACCCAGATTATAAGACCCCCCCAACACACACACACACACACACACACACAGTCATTCATTTTCTATACCCGCTTATTCCAACAAAGCAACAAAGGGTCACTGGGGAGCTTGACCCTATCCCAGCTGTCATAGGGCTAGGGGTGGTGTACACCATGGACAGGATGCCAGTCTATCGCAACACCACATATAGACAGACAAATACATTCACACTCTCACTCACCTATAACATATTTTGGAAAAAAATACTTTCTGTAGACCAAATCTGTATTTGAAACGGAACATACATTTGTTTGAACATAATGCTTATGAAACCACACAGTGAAGAACTGTAAATAAGTATTGATTTATTGTGTTCTTTGTCAGTGTCTTACACTGTAAAATCTGACAAGTTGGCTTTACTTAAAAAATGTGGAAACCGATTGCCTGGAAAGAGATAAGTAAGGAACAAGTACTTTTTCATTTCATAAATGAATAAAACAACAACAACAAAATACAAATAAACCAACAATAGCTTATATTCAGTCAATACCCTGATTAATAAAGTACCAGAGAAAAAGTCATTATTATGTCTATGCATTTTAAATAAAACAAATAAACCCTCTTGTGTTGTTATAGGTTATTGTCACAACTCCTATGGAGATGTTGAAAATCCAGCTCCAAGATGCTGGTCGTCTAGGTAAGAGCACATGCCGATGGCATTTCTGCACACAAAGGCAGCTTTGTGAAAAATGAAAGAAACAGGAGCCTCATGTGGTCATATCAGACATTACAACAGCTTAATTTCTTTTTAAAATTTTGATTTCAAAATGTCTGCTCTTATGCTTACACTGAGCATTATGTGTCTTAAGGTACTTAAATGTCTTTAATACCTTGTTAGTATCTACATTTGAATAATTTCTTTGTAGATCCCCTGCTATTGATGCTGTTTGTGTTCCCTCCCTGTAGCTGCTCAGAGAAAGTTGATGCCACAGACTGTGGCAGCAGGTACTGTGGAGACCAAATCCCCTACAGCCATGCAACTCACTCAACAGCTACTGAGGGAAAAGGGCATTGCTGGATTATATAAAGGCCTAGGCGCCACTTTGCTCAGGTAAAGCAGATTTGGCAACAAGGTGCCATTATTGCAAAGCAGCAGTAATGATTTTGGGCATTGTATAATAATAATGGGTATTGTTTTTGGTCTTGTGTTTCCATCTGTGCTGAGAGAAAATAACTTGAAGAATTTTGATCAGATTTGAACCAAACTTAGTGTAATGATTAAGGTTCAGCCAAGGACAAAGTGATTTGATTTTGAGAAAAATCAGTTTAGTTGAGTCTCTCTCTCTCTCTCTCTCTCTTTATTTTGTTTAGGGATGTTCCTTTTTCCATAATCTACTTTCCCCTTTTTGCCAACTTGAATAACCTGGGTAAAAAAGATTCAGACGGACCTGCTCCTTTCTATGTGTCATTCATATCAGGCTGCATTGCGGGGAGCACAGCAGCTGTTGCTGTCAACCCCGTGGATGGTGAGTTGTGGTACAATGAATGTTGTTTTGGGCAGTCTGTGCAACAATATAGATGGCATTTGTTCACACCAGTTCTGTGTGTTGCAGTGATAAAGACAAGACTTCAGTCTCTGACTCGTGGCACTTCAGAGGACACATACAGCGGCGTTACTGACTGCATCAGGTAACGTTGTTGTCTTCACTGCTGAAGAGTGAGAGTGTGTACACACCTGCATTAACAGGCATGTTTGCACTATTGCCTTTTCTGTAATAAGCTTTTATTTGTATTTTAGTAAAATCTTGCGTAAAGAGGGTCCATCTGCCTTCCTGAAAGGAGCCTACTGTCGAGCCTTAGTCATCGCGCCTCTCTTCGGCATCGCCCAGGTGGTGTACTTCCTGGGTGTTGGTGAACTTCTCCTCAGCTTCTTGCCTAAAAAACACAACTAAGAAGCATCTCTTCTTTGCCTTTCCCTCCCATTATGTATAACATGAACTGTGTTAGACTTCATCTCATTTTGAAAAAGGTTTTAAACCATATTTAGGACAAAGCATTACTGACCAGTACGGTTTTGCTTGAATGTTTATGTTGTATGTGAGACTTTATCGTAGTGTTGGAAGGAGCCTTTGTTTGCCAAGCTGCTTAAGGTGGTGCACAACATTCCAGTAGGCAGGCCCAGCTACGTAGCGCTCTGGAAATGAAGCCACAAAAATATCAGTTTAAATGTAAAAGTAATATTGTTTTGTGATTGCAACATGTTGTAAGATTTTTAAAACTGTTCACTTTAAAGTAGATATACTACCTTTAGTTTCAGAAAGCTCTATAATTCAGAATTTTGCAGGTAGCGTTAGATGCAAAATTATAGACAAAAAAGACTTGAGGGGTCAATTTAGATTTAGAAAATCTAGCTAAATTAAATGCACATACTGTACATATGGAGATATTTGAGTTCACCTGTAATGGCTATTGAAACTCTACAACCTTTGGACTTTTACATATTTTTAGGTTTTTATGATAAATTTAAAAATCTATCAGGCTTCGTTATTTACAGTTTATTAAAATTGTGGTCTTTAATCTCAAGGTGAAAACAAATTTCCCTACATGATCTAAATTGCATAGAAATATGAAACACAAAACAAGGAAAAAAAAAATTCCTTTTCTGTTCCACTCTGCTATGATGCTGTGCTTAAAGATGCTCGGTGCAGGGTCAATCCAGTCACAGCCACTGAAACGTATAACCCATAACTCCCTCAGAGTTATCAGGTATGTCTTGGTGGCTTCCCTTATTTGTCTCTTTCATACACATTCTGTTTTTGAAGACACATAGATATATTTAACAAAAGTACTATACTGTTTCTATTTCTTAATGAGCCATTTAACTAAACTCGTAAGTGTTCTTATATCAAACCCCTGATCTAAGTCCAACATTCACAACCACCTGTTCATTTGTGTATAAATAACCTGAAGCAACTTATTGAAGTTTTCATAAGGTTAGAATGACCCCTTCATATCTACATAGAAGTGGACCCCCTCTTGGAGGCCGCCATGTTATGTTGATTCAGTAGCCCAAAAGGAAGATAGTTACTCAATTTTCACATTTTGCAGTGTGGCAGGAAGACTGAAGAAAAAGCAGAATCAATATTTGCTCCCCTATACACTGTCTAGTGTTTGCTAGTGCAAGCTAACAGGTTTAAAACCTTCATTTTTGTCAAATGGAGAATCATACATATTGCTTATCAAAGGAGAATGTAAAGGTGCTTGAATCCCTGTCACCAAAGAAGGAAAAGTGTGAGGAGAAAACAAAATCATGACCAGCGACTGCATTTTGTGTTCTACAACCTCACTAGATGACACTAAATCCTATACACTGTAGCTTTAAAGCCTCACTTACCCAGTTATATACACGTCATTGGGATACTGGAGCTGATTATGTTGTAGAGATTTGTTTTTTCACCGTGAGATTAAGGAAGGTATTTAAAATTTTTTTTTTTTTCATACAAACAGCAAATAGTTTTTAAAGATTTAGTATAATAAAAATATATGTAAAATACCAAGGGTTCACAGACTTTTGAGCATCAATGTATGCATACTATTTAAAGAATTTATGTCTTTAAACATAGTTACGCTAAAGATTAGAGCACATTATATTTGTGATTTAGACAATGAAACAGGGAATGTGATACACTATATATATATATATATATATATATATATACCTGTTCATGAGAAGCCACATCCCTTCCTGTAAATGGTAGTAATGAACTGAGTCATTCATCTCGGAGCAGACTTGAATTGCTTTGGCTCTTTCGGTAGATCAGGTTCCAGCTGCTCTTTGCTGCCACAATGGTTCGACTGTTTGTTAAAGAGCTCTGTTCCCGCACCCTACTCTAGACTGACAGTGTGCAACATTTGTGCATGATGTTCTATCAGACTACAAGTACATGTGGAATCGGGCATGGATCCACCAGAACACATTAATCAAATGGTAAATTGACAAAAATTCACAAAAACCACTGCTATGTAAGGCCTGCATAGGTTGAAACTATAAAGCCTTTGTAGTAGTTGTATGTTAAGACTCAGCAGACTAGAAACAGCTAACGACTGAATCATAGTGATATTGAACAGAATGTTAGGATAGTTTTGTGAGAATCTACTGAATCTACTGGTACCTTGTTTCCCATGTAACAATAAGAAATATACTCAAAACCTGGATTAATCTTTTTAGTCACATAGCACTATTATTGCAGTTTTTATTGATTGCTTTGACACAGTAGTCGACTCAAAAACCACATTTCTCAAAACAGTTAACGCAGAGGCCTAAACAGTGGCACCAATGGTCAAAATGACACATTTTGCTTGCAAAAGGCTCTAACTCTGCTAAAACATTTAAACTATGGACCAAAAGCAAATTTTGCCCTCAAACAACACAACTTGCACACAAGTGCATAAGCGCTTCCAATCAGTCATTAGACAAGGGGCATCAAAATACAAAATGCAGCACTCAATGTGAATCAGTGCTGCACTACTGGTCATTGTACCTAATGACTGAGCTACAGTAATGACTGAGCAGCTTACATGTCAGTGCCATTTGTAGTCAAATTTGCCTTCTTGCAAAAAAATTGATCCAGATATGCTGTGATGAAAATTTTATTGATCGCAGTATTCATTCTTGTTTTTCTTATTTAGACTGTGGCTAACAAATGAAATATCCCAACAGAAACCACATATAGAATATGAAAGAAAAAATAAAATGCGGCACTGTGTAAGACATTAGGAAAATAAAAATAATAATTCTGTACAATAAAGAAAAAAAATCTCTACTAGTCTATTCTCTCTCGATGAATAGGCCACATGGCCTCATCTACATCACACTCAATATTTTCCCTTGCGATGCACCTAGGGAAGAATCTTCTAGCATGCCTTATCCATCCTTGGCATGCCTCTGCATCTATGTCTTGGGCAGCAGCGGTCATTGCATCGAGCAAGGGCATCTGCTCATAGGGGTGGTGGTCGTATACCTTCCATCTCCATGCACTGAAGAATTCCTCTATAGGATTTAAAAATGGAGAGTATGGAGGAAGGAATTGCATCATCATCCTCGGGTGCCCCACAAACCACTCATTCACCACACGAGAGTGGTGGAATGCCACATTGTCCCAGATGATTACAAACAGTGGCATGCCAGGCCTCAACAGCCCTCTTTCCTGAGGCGGGATGAGCCTGTCATGCAGGGTGTCCAAGAATGCAATGAGGCGCTCACTATTGTAGGGGCCAACAGCTGGAATATGGCTGAGGACGCCATCATTAGAAATAGCAGCACACATAGTAATGTTGGCGCCCCTCTGCCCTGGAACTGTAATAGTGGCCCTATGCCCAGGAACTGTAATAGTGGCCCTATGCCCAATGAGGTTCCTCCCACGGCGCCTCACTTTACAGAGGTTGAATCTGGCTTCATCGACATAGATGAAAATATGATGTGCCCCCTCAGCTTCAAGCTCCATGATATGCTGAAGAAAAGAAAAAGCAAAATTACAATTACATACAGTAAAGGTAACTCCAGTTGACAGTAACTGCATGATATGCCAAGGCACAACAGTATAGTACTGTAATGTATCCTTACCTCCACATATTGGCATCTGGCCTCCTTCACAGCATCAGAGTTCCTCTGGAAGGGAACTCTGTAGAGCTGTTTCATAGCCATGTTGTTCCTACTGAGGACACGGGCAATTGTTGTCTCACTCACAGTATTTCAGCAATCACTGCTGCCCTGATTTCACGCAGCCTAATGGCATTATTTGCCAGAACCATGTTCACAATGGCTGCCTCCTGCTCAGCATTCAAAAGTCTGCGTCTACCACCACCGACCGGTAGCCTTTCGATTCTATAAAGAATACATGACGTGGAATAAAATTACATGACATACTGTATATCACTACAGATATATCTGTATATACTGTATGAGCAACATTACCTGTTCTCCAGTCGAAAAACTCTGACAATGGATGCAACCGTGTTTCTATTGAGAACAAGTTGGACTCTTTGTCCAGCCTCTCTATGTGAAAGACCATGATTTATCACATGATCAATCACAGTTGCCCGAATTTCATCTGTGACTTGAGCCCTTCCAGCTACACCCCCACCTCGCACACGGACTCCTCTTCCTCGGACTCCTCTTCCCCCGAGCCCTCTACCTCTCGCTCTCATGTGCCTTAGACCATCCATGCTTGCAAGTTACAACACACAACGTGGCACCTTTTGAACCTGCAGACTGATTGCAAATTGAAAAGTTGTGTGAAGCAGTGTCAAACAGGTGCTCCAGTAATTTCATGTCGGTCAAGAGGTTTCTAAGAGATGGGAATATATGGTTTCTGTTTGGTTACCACAGCTAAAGCAATGGAGTTTGGACTGCTTGAATGACATCTGCGTTAACTGATTTGCAAAAGGGTGGGGGAATTGTGTCAAACCAATGACAATGGGTTAACTCATTTGCAAGAGGTGTTTTTTGCTCTGCTGAGAGAGTGATGATGAGGACTGAGAGGTTACCAGTTTCTTCAAACAGGTTAAAGCAATCAATAAAAACTGTATTCTGAACACTACTATAGAGCTGGTGAATCTGAATGGAGCTTTGAAATCTGATTCTTCCTGGTAGAATTTGGGCTACGCTACATTTCTGGGAACACTCCAGTCAGTGATGCCGGGATTTCTGCCTTTGACAGGAATTGGAAAGCATCTGTTGTGACATTATTGATTGATGTGTCCCCTGAAGTGCAGTAAAAAAAGAAAAAAATGAAAGTCATGGAGAGCAGAGCAGCAGCAGCAGTGTTTGTCCTTTTGTCATTCACTGCAGATTCACACACATTTAGATAGTGGCAGTAGCTGTGAATATTTAGTGGGTTGAGAATAATTTTATTTGATTGCTCGATTAACAGTAGATATTCAGTAATTGCTCATAAACAATCTTAATATTCTTAACCTGGTGGTGTGCCCTGTACAATCCAAAAATGATTATTATTGTTTACAGATGATGTCATACATAAATCAAATGTATGTAAAGCTTTCAAACTTGAATTCAGTGGCAGAACCCAAAGAGTGAATGAAAACATTTTTTTAAATCAGGAAACCAAGGCAGTGTGTTTTCATTGTTCTTTGACCGTGTGTATTTGACCAAACATTCGTGCGTTTTCACTTCAGAGGTTTGCTTTAAATTGCTGAGGACAGTTTTCACACTGCATTGTGTTTGAGCATCATGAGCCTGCAGTTGGTTTATCTCACTGGTGTTCGTAGTGACTTGATGGGTTTTAACAAATCACATTCCTTCCTTGCTCCCACTGTTGAAGCAGCTTGTCCATCATACAGTTGCACTGTGCAACAGCACTTTTGAGTGTATTGGTGGGAGTTAAGGTGTACGTATCAATATTCCTTTCGGTAGGCAGTATAGCACTATATATTTGTATGTGTTGTTTTTGTCAAATTGTCCATTTTACTATAATGTGTGTAAATATATATGCAGATGATATGAAGTTTATGTTTTAGGATTTATTGTTTGTTTTGTATATGATGGCTTATTTGCACACCTACCTCTCTTGATCCCCGCTCAATCCATATTGTGGTCATTTTATGTTTTGATGATGTGGCCATATTAAATGAAGGAAACGGTTTCAATGCGGCAAGCATTGTGAAGCACTCTAATAGATCATTGTGGATAGTGGAGGTGTCCCTCCCAATTACTGTCTTATTTTATTTTGTTTGATCACCTCGGACCAAATGATGTGATATGACCAAATATTCTAATTGTACTTACTTCTCAAGACTTCATTGCAAAACATAATTTGGTTACAGATGTTCAGTTTGGAATCTCTGACATTTGACACAGTTTAAGCTGCTCATGAAATGAGATTAAATGAGATACAGCCCAGACTGGGCCAATACGAACCTCTTGATGTCAGACTGTAAATTAATTACCTGTTATTGGTGCTTTGTTTAGTTGAAGCGGTGTGACAATGGCAGCACTAATGACCAAGGATGCATTGTATGCTGCTGAATTTTTCATGTTATCCGTCATTAGTCACTAAGGAAGAAGGGTTTGACACTGATGGGCACCTCCAGCAATAATTACAGATAAACACTGAGCCACAACAAAACAGCAAAACTCAACTCGTATCTTTTAAAATTACTGTTGTAGTTTTTTTTTTTAATATTCCAATTGATCATCTCACATGCTGTTGTTGTGATTATCATGCTTTGTGTTTGTAAGATGATTATGTTTTTGGAAGCCCCCTCCTTGTGTCAGATTTATTGGTGAATTTTGTTTGATTCTTGAAGATGTGTAACAAGTCCTTTTGTTTAAACAGGCTGTGAATTTTGACTTTATGCATTTGGTTTCCGTGTGCGCATGTGTGGTTGTGTATTTCTGTTGTTGGTGTGCAGTCCTTAATGTGACACTGCAGTAATTCTCTGTGATTGTTTACCCCCCCCATATCACTCTCCTCCCTCTTTCGTCTTCTTTCTCCAGCATCCATAGTTGGATGCAGGTTAAAGCAGATGAGCTCGGAAACACCAAGTGTCTGATTTAGAGTTTATACAATTAAGCACAAAGAATTATTAGGCACAAAAATACCACATACTCCCACCATGATTATCCTCAAAGTCCTTCGATGTGAATCTCGACTCTTATACGCGCTGCTTTTGTAGACATGGATTAAAGTAGGAACTCGACTCTGGAATGGATTTCAGTAGAGATGTGAAAATGAAGTTAAACCACATCTCTGTCTGCAACGTCTGATCCACAGGGCTGAGACACCTGGTCGTTATAAGAGACCCATGTGAGGGTGTCCACATACCAACAGTTATCAATCCATCAATCAATCAATCAATTTTTTTATCACCCAAATGTGTACTGCCTATATGTTCTAAGTGAGTCAGATATAAGAATGTAAGTTAGATTATGCAAGATGTATTACAGTGAAGAATTTATTATATTTTAACGTAAAAAGATTTGTGCTTAATCATAAACCAGCTCACTGATAGACAATAAGTAGAAGCCACGCAGAGATACACGAAATACACAGATACAGCCTGTTGATCTCATCATTACACAGTGTATAAATAATGCAAAGTAGAAGCCTTTATGGGCTCTGAGATCTCTCCAGAGACTCTGTTCTCTTCCTCCAGGAGGAATTGTGCAATATAGCGCTTTTTAAACCTCCCCTACATGCCCACCCACCCCCACTGTCCATTTCTGAGATCTCTCTCTATGACACAGAGTGTGTGATGAATATGAATGACACAAACGTTGGAGACACATTGGGAAGAGGGGAAAAAAAAAACCCAACAACATTGTGTTCTCTGTCACAATTTGCTGTTCAATAAATTGTCCTGACGGAAACTGACTCGCTGTGGTTTCTGTTCTAATAATAGATCACGCTTCTTTTGAAGTTTAGTAGCAGAAGCACGGTATGAATTTTTTAAAATTTGTTTTTGCTATTAGAGTGCTGCATTGCTGTGAGAACAGGGCAGACACCTTGCAAAATGTCATGTTTTGATGGGTTACCTTGCAGAACCACCAGGTGGCACTGTAGGGTTGCAAGAGAGTTGTATTCCTGCTTTGGCAGGAGATCCTTTCTTTTTTTTTTAACACAGGTGTATGCTGAGCTTGGGTGGGGTAGCAATAAATCTCACTGAATATCTGTCTTTTTCTCAGTTATGCTAATTACCATTTCCCGCTTTTTACGTGTACTTTTCTGGTTTGTGATGTTTGGCAGTTTCACTGGATAACTTCAATATTATTGAAAAACTGGTCTTTTAAAACAGAGTGTGTGTTTTCTTCGAGGGTCAATAATGTATACTCTACATTATTACTGCATGTTTCATCATGATTGAAGCTTTGCTCAGGGTTCATTCATTCTTAATTCGCAGCTGTTTGTATTTAGCCGAGCATTATTTTCCAGGGTGCTGCACCCTGCGACACAATTACATCATAGCACCTTGATATAACCCGGTGCACGCGGCTGTTTTTCTTTCTGTCTGTGCAGATGAATGCTAGTCTTATTTCATCCAGGGTAATTTTTCATATTGAATTTTATGCCTGTTTGCGAGACCGCTTTCATCAGAATATCTACTCCACTGTTTACACACAGTACAGATTGTATCAATCCAGAGATCATCTTACCACAAAGAGACTTTGAAATACAGAAACAAGCACCAGCCAAGATTTGTGTGCTCCTTCATATCCCTTTAAG
This sequence comes from Thalassophryne amazonica, assembly GCF_902500255.1. Lineage (NCBI taxonomy): Eukaryota > Metazoa > Chordata > Actinopteri > Batrachoidiformes > Batrachoididae > Thalassophryne > Thalassophryne amazonica. The sequence goes on from NC_047110.1 coordinate 57,763,135, forward strand.
CTTCCACTGAGAACTATTAATAGACCTTCATGCTCTCTAGCACGAGGAGGGGAGAAGGTGGAGGTGAGGTATTGGAAGTTAAAGTTAGAGAGATGAAATGAGAGATAAGATGGAAATGTAAGCACCAAAGCACCGACTACAAGGAGCAGGGAGCTGGAGGAAGGGCGGGGACAGTGCTGGTGTGTATATAGGTCACTAAATCAATGGGAATCAGGTTTTTGAAGGGGAGAGAAGGGGGTATTTATAGATACCAGTGGAGACAGATGCATCAGTGACAGGCACAATGATGCTGGGAGCCCGGTGGGGGGGGATCTGGGTATTGACTGTGGTCAAATTAGTCTGCAGAGAATTCTCACAACAGATGGAGAAAGATTCACCGTGGCAAGCAAATAATGAAGCGCAGTGCAAAACAAAATAATATAATCAAATGGAAATCACTGCAGGAAGCTTTGAGCAAATGACCTTCTCGATTATATTAACAAAATTCAAGCAAATAGGGACTGTGCAGAAATGCAGAGTTTGCATGTACACTGTACAGACACGGGTATTAAAGGCCCACATGATTAAACTGAATATGACAGCACACTGCAGATGTGACAGACAGCATATGTTTACACATTTTAAAGATTTCAGGTAATTCAGACTTTGTACATTAGTTTCAACAATGATCTGGGAACATTTTGGGGTTGTTTCCTTTTATTAGGGGTTCAAGCCGGAATGGGCTGGAAACAGTGGTTGCAAAGCAATGTTGTTTCCAGTCCAGCAGGACTGCTCTGATTGTTATTTTCAGTTCCCCCCACAAAATGCAATACTGCAGCCTAGACCATACGAGCTGGAGAAGTGCCATTTTCAGAACTGGTAGGGGAAACCGGGGCACAGTGGATCAGAAATGTTAACTTATTATGGATAGGTGTAGGTCATTCTACTGTGGATTTAATACAGCAAGTTATTGTATATAAGGCTGTGTTATTTATTTCTCCTCAAGTGTAATTTACAGGTGTTTAAAATCGATTTTAAAATTTTTTGATTAACAGTGCCCCGGACACTAATTCACTAATAGGCACAATGAATCAGTGTCCGGTGCACAGTGAATCAACTTATAATAGAATGAAAAAAAAAAAACACATGATTATAAAGATTTCTTAAAACTATTAAATATATACTGATGCATATACAAACTATAATCCAGCAAACCAGCTATGTAATGTGTGAGTGTCTTACATAGTGATATAAGTCCTTTAGAAACTATTAAAAATACAACTGTCGTAATTTGTGTTCAAACGTGAAAACAGTTGTTTATATACACAAATTATTGAAATAATTCATGGAAAAATAAATGTATAAGCTTCAACAAGTAATATTTGTCATCCACTTGATACTGGGGCTTAGTAAACGGCTTTCTAGACTGATGCTGTGCCCCGATTCACAGGGGTGCATGTGACGCACGAGTCATGTTATCAAATAGCTGATAGTCTGGAGAAGACATAACACATGCTCATCAGTTACACGGGGTAGTCTTCTAACTAATAATTTTTTGGGCCACCTTTCCTCTGTTGTGAGAAATAAATACAAAGACACTGACATCCACAAAATTTACTTTTGATAAGAAAAAACTGACTTCACTTGCCACTTAGTTTTACCCTTAATGTATCCAGAAACAAAACACTAATTTATAAGGGGGATGTCTTTATGCATAAAAATATGGCATAACTGCTGCAAATATATATGTAGTTTTGCAGATATAGCTACCAATTCACTGTGCCCTGTGATTCACCGTACCCCGGTTTCCCCTACAAAACCTCTGCACGTAACATCAGTACAAAAAAATTAATACAGATCCGCCTGTAGGGGACGCTATAGCAGCACTTTTGCATTTTGGGCTATTGCACGTTCAACTGCCTTATATGGAAGTGTTCGCTGGTTCCAGCTGAATAGCTGAATAGCTTATGTTAGGCCACGCCCATTTGCGCCTGGACAGTTTTTTCAAAAATTAACAAACCATGCAAAACTGACATTTTGAGACCCAACCCAGGCCATTGGTCTGATCAACACCAAACTTTGCACACAGAGTCTACTGGAGCTCAGAAGCTTAAGTTATTAAAATTATCTTGATGGGCCTTAGCCTACCTGAGAAATAAAAGACGATCTTCTTGTGTAACAACACCTGACACAGGAAGTTGGACTCATCTTCATAATGGTAAGTCCGATCTGGATGAAACACCTGTCTGATACACAATGGTGCAGAGAGGCTGCCTGATTAAAATAGTTTTGACTGGGCACTAGGGGGCACCATCAATCTCAAAAGTGTATACCCAAAATTGGCTAAAGACAAAGTGTACAAATTTATCTTGGGGCAACTCTTAGTTGAAATACATAAGTTCATCATGATTGTTGAAGGGGGTGTGGCCTATTGGCTTTTAAATGATAAATGTGGGTGTGGCTAACACCATTGAACTTATCAAGCTTAAATTTTGAGATATGTATAATGTAGACTAAGTTATATTCATGGCATATTAAGTTTTACATCTTTTTGCCTCCAGGTGGCATGATAATAAAGGAAAGTGCTTTTCTGACCAAAACTCCAAGACATTGCACAATCAATATTCATATATCCCTGCATTCTTTGGAGTATGGCAAATCTTGTGATATAGACCACAACCATTTCTGTTTTTATGCAGTATTCCAATATGTGTTAAACCTTTAAAATCTATCTCACCCCAGGCTAAAACCAATCTTTGCAAGCCCAAAGAATGGACCATTTAAAGCTTAAGTTACTAAAAGGAGCATGATAGCTCAAAAGATGCCAACTTTATAAAGGAGACGAGACTGCAGAAGGCAGTCAAAACGGTGTGTTTTGACTATGTTACATGTCTTTGCAATAGTGCCTCAATGATACAGAAGAATGAGCAAAGGCTGTGTGCCAAATGTGGTAAACGTATGTCACTAGGGGGCGTCACAAGTGCAAAAAGAATAATATTAAAAAAAATGTGCAAGGAATTGCACAAAATTCATCAGAGATCATGTCTGAGATGAACCCGACAATTTGGTGATGCAAATTACGCTTGAAAATATCTCCGCCCTCAAAATTTCAAAAATTCACCAAAAATCACTGGTTTGTCCTCCAGGGCTGAAACATTCGAAGCAAAATGTTCATGCATTGGTATCTGTGGTCTATTTTGAAGTCCGTCACTCTATATTTTTCGAAATATGAAAAATCATATTAAAAGTAATATTTACCATATTTTACATCAAAACCTACGGACGTTGACAGAAACATTCTCTTTTATGTGGAAATAAAGTGTTTAAATTTGTTTTTAGATTTGATCCATCTTTAGTATTTCTTTTAATTTTTCAAAGTATGAAAGGTGGTGTGGCCCACGCTGTACAACTTTTCAAGCTGAAATTGTTATGATCTGTTCATCTTACTCATATACCAAGAATTACATTTATTCACCTGCGGGTGGCACTGTAATAAAGGAAAATGTATTTTGGGCTGAAATGCATTGCGAAAATCAGTCAACATTCAAACAGTCAATGAAAATTCATACATTCCCATATTCTTTTACATGTACTGAATGTTCTACAATGGGCTACACCCATTTCTGCCCTTTTATTTTTTATGCAAAATTGCAGCAAATGTAAAACCTATCTATTCAACCTCTGCCTTGTCATGAGTCTCATCTGTACCAAGAGGTGGACATACCATTCAGTGGACACTCAAGGGCTTATGTTTTAAGATGAGCTTGATAACTCAAAAGATGCCAAAGATGTACAAGAAAATCCACTGCAGGTAGCAGTCACAACAGGAAGGCTTGCATATCTTCAGAAGGTAAGTCAAATGCAAAACATGACCATGTTGTGCATTGACAGAAAAATGATCAAAAAGCTGCCTGTAAAATTTAATAGCACTCAGTCACAAGTTGGTGCCACAAATTCAAACAGTAATAATCTGAAATTATGCACATAGAAATGCATAAAATTCATACCATAGCAACGTATGGTATGGTATGGTATGGTTAAAGTCCATCAAAGTTCAAAGAAGAATTTGCTGTTTCAATATGAATAGCTTTTAAATTACAATCAGATTGAGCACTGCAGATGCCATATTTGCTCTGAGAGTGATAATGGAGAAGTGTAGAGAAGGCCACAGTTGCATTGAGTTGCATTGTTTGTTTGTGGACTTAAAGAAAGCTAATAGAGTTGTGGTATTGTATGAGAAAGTCTGGTGTGGCAGAGAAGTAAATGAGGGAGGTGAAGGATATATCCAAGGACAGTCACCCCACTGAGTCTGATGTGCTTCAGGTTTCTTTCTGTCATCAAAATGCTTGAAGATTTTTTTTTTTCTGACCACTGTTGCCAGTGTGTTTGCTCAAGGAATGGATCAGATTAAACCTTATTCACATGAAGCAGCTTGAAGTGACTGATGTTGTGACTGTCATATTTGGAAAAATATTCAACTCAATCCATTGCCCGCAATGGGGGGACTGAATACTTGCTGGCAGGTCTAGTTAAAAGAAGAAGTTGCATTACATTGTTGGGGAAAAAGAATGTGGTTATTTTCTTTCAAACTGCTTTTTAATTGTCTTTTCTCGGACTAAAGCCAAGGTCCCAAATGTTTCCCTCTCTGCCCTCAGTGATGTATGGCAGTCTGAATGCTGAGTGGCAAAATAATCGTCAGTGCATCTTGTTTCTTGAACTTTTTTTTGCATATCACTTCCCAAGGCGGTGGAAGACACACCCGATTATGCACTGAGAGCTCTTGCTGTCTGGCGTGTGCAGGACAGTGCCTTGCATACAAGGCCTTCTGACCACCATTAGCAGAAAGAAGGACATGGATACGCAGCAGGTGGGGCATGTGAGCATCCTCTGGTGATTCAACCGACACCGTAAAATTAACACAGTGCTGCTCATAAAGATGATGATGCTATCCTTCAGACGGGGGTGCACAAACCAAATCACACTGAGGCCCCTTGAATTGTTGCGTTTTTAACAATTCAGTTTTTGCAAATGATCAAAAACAGATGCTTTGAGCTTCATATGCTGAAACTGAGAAAAAGAATGGCGACAGGAACAGCTGCAGTTATAATTCTGGAGCTGAAAAACAGACGAGAGTGAGGAGCCCTCTGGCAGTCACAGCAGGAGCATGCATAAAGGGAAAGAACTGGTCTTGTCTGGCGGCTTACGCAACCACGTGTCCCGGGCCAGCCCCGCCCCCCGGTGCGTCCAACCTGCCGGAATTGTCTGCAACAAACACATGCAAAGGCAGCTTTCTACATGCATCACATTATCATATTCATTCATTTCCTACCGCCTAGTCCAATTAAGGGTCACGGGGGGCTGGAGCCTATCCCAGCAGTCATAGAGCGTGAGGCGGGGTACACCCAGGACAGGACACCAGTCTGTCGCAGGGCCACAAACAGACAAACAAGCACAGACACACCCACACACACCTACGGACAATTTAGAGATTCCAATCCACCTAACCCGCATGTCTTTGGATGTGGGAGGAAACCGGAGCACCCGGAGGAAACCCACGCACACACGGGGAGAACATGCAAACTCCAAACAAAAAGGCCACGGGAATTGAACCCACGACCTTCTCGCTGTGAGGCAACAGTGCTAACCACTAATCCACCGTGCTGCCCACATTATCATATTTATTTATTTGTTGGGCTGCATATAAGTTGTGCGTGTGAGTTTACTAGCTTGGGTGGTTGCCGCTTTGGTTCCTCGAGCTACTGAATGCAGAAACACGTGCTTCAAACCTGACCGCACTGAGTGCATGTGCCATTGTGGCCGAGCGTACAGGCATTTTGCAGCCTGTTCACTCTCATCACATCTTATAACAGCTAAAAAAAAATGTGTATTTTTAGCTCTCACCACCGCAGTACAAGGGCTACAGAAATGGGCTTTGTGCGGGCCCCAACCTTGACCTAATTTTGTGGGTCAAATTACGGAATTGTCAAATATCAGGGCGTGTCTGAATACCATCTACAGAACCAACTCAGCGGGCTCTGCTGGTGGTTCAGGACAGACCTCTTGTGAAGTGAAGTGCAATATGTCTGTCTGCTTTGAGTGAGTTCATATTGTGCACCCTGCACTGGTGTTGGTATTGCATTGGTATGTGAAGTAAGAATATGAGCACAAGTTCAGACTCCTCTTTAAAGGGGTCATATTGTGCAAACATTTTAATAAAATTTTTACAGTGACATGTATTTGGGGTTTCTTGTTAAACCTCAAACTCCCACAATTCTGTGACTGTTCATGCACAAACTGTCGAGCCCAACCGATATATCGTTTGCTGATAATATTGGCTGATATGAGGCTTTCACAAACATATCAAAATCACTGTGTTTTTGCTGATGTGAAAACTTTTATTTTGCAGATTAAACAGTGCAGAAATGTTGGGCTGAAAAAAAAATTGTCCAGCAGAGGGCACTCTGATAGATTTGTTTACAGTGCTGTCAAGCATGGCTGGGAACCCCATCACCCCCTGGTCACATTAGGTACAAGGGATGGAAGCAAAGTGACCAGCTGCCATTAATTTTCAATCAAAGTGGCTGCTTTACAGAGATAAGAGACACGTGGTCACTGTTAGCTCGAACACAATAAACAAAGATGGTGAATCACACTCCCAAACAGCTGTATTTCTGCATCAACCTAATGTTTGCCATTGTTCTCTTATATTTTGTAAAGGTTAGTGAGAAATAAATACTTTTATTATATGGCTACGACACTACGCACGCTCTGGTTGGCGGATTTGCCGTCTAATATTTTCCCATATCAGAGTTACCATGACAATCAGTCTGGATCACTTATCACATTTGCAACCTCTGTATTTTTTGCACGTTCTGTCCGAACTGTCAACACCTCAGTCTGATATTTTCACGTACAGACCTCACGCTCAGTTAATAATCCTTTAATATATTGGCAGGTATATGTGTTGTAATTTTATTTTTACACCATAATATCTGCTCTCCAAAAAGCCATATCGGTCATGTTCTAATAAACTGACTATAAGCAAAATTTACCCTAACACAGCTTGTTTTATACTTCTGTGACATATGTCCCATAAATCCGTATCTGGGCTCCTGCTTGCCCACTGAGACGATTTGCACACTGTAAGACATGGTCACATAGACTGTGGAAGAGAGACAGCAAAATGCCCTCTTTTTCCTGGTTAGCCCATATCAGTTGAACTGTGTTGCTTTTCATTTTGATAGCTTGGTTTGTTTGGGGACATGTGAAGACGTATTTAAACTGGCCCACCTGAACAGCTGAGACATGGTCTGGTTGCAAGTGAACCATGGTATGATTCATTCATGGTGAGAACATAATCTCAACCAATGTACCAAATATCTGACTCACATGTCAATAATTAATAGAATAGATTGTTTTGTGAAAATAAATTGAAGCCTCAGACATCAGAAAGGTATCTGTGGTGAACATGTGGAACTTGTTGAAAGATTCACAAATCCAGGCATGACATTTATGTCTCTGGGATGTTGAGAAATAGTTGAACAGAGGTGTTTGGTGATGCTGATAATGAAGGTCCAAGTCTTCAGGATCTTGATGATTCCAGTTTTGTGCATAGTTGTGAAACCTGGATGCTAACCAGTAACCTAAGCCACCACTTGAAGACCCTTGAGGGATTCCTCCAACACTGTTTGAGGCATATTCTCTGCATCAGGTGGGAAGACGACTGTGCCAACACCAGCATTATGGCTGAAACCTAGCTCCACAGCATAGAGTGAGTCATGATCAAGAACCAGCGTCGGTGGGTGGGTCACGTCTTTAGGATGGATGACAGTCGACTTACCAAGCAGATCTTCTACTCCTAGGTCAGTGAAGGAAAATAGACCAGAGGAGGGCAGATGAAATGCAACAAGGACCTCCTGACGTACAACCTCAACAATTGCTCCATTGACTGGAAGATCTGGCGGAGGACCGAGCCAGCTGGTGAGCAATGATCCACACGGGAGTGGAAGTCTTCAAAAAATGTGGACAAATAACATGGGGAAAAAGAAGAGAAAGAGGAAGGAGAGAGAGCAAGGTCCTGACCAACAGAAGCTGCCCGGAACAAACACATGCAGCGTCTGTCAGAAACCGTGCATGTCAGGATTAGGCCTGTTAAGTCATCTCCGCGTCCACCATCCAGGAATCAATCAAAAGACATGACTAGATCTGGAATTACTTTATGTCAAATGAGGGGTTACTTGTGGAGACTCAGGTTGGAGGTACTACTACTTGCTTACGCTATGATGCTAGGTACATGTGGTGCACTTTCTTGAGCATGATATGGTGTGGAGGTGACTGAGTCAGAGGACCAGTCCATCCATGAGTCAACAAAATAAATCAGAGTTTTGGTTTGATTTGGTCCAGATTTGGTTTTGAGAAAAATCTGTTATATGTGAAGGTCATATGGTAAGGTCAAATATTCAGACCAATGCTTATACAGGGGCTATTTTGAATGGCAATTCTGAGGAACTGGATAAATAACCCTGGAGCCAGGCCTGGGGTTGGGGCTCGCGCGCGAGCGCCTGGTGGTTGGGCCTTTGCCCATGGGGCCCGGCCGGGCTCAGCCCGAAGGAGCAACTTGGGCCTGCCCTCCTGTGGGTTCACCACCTGCAGAGGGGGCCATGGGGGTCGGGTGCAGAGAGGATTGGGTGGTGGTCGAGGGCGGGTGGCCCAGCGGCCCGGTCCATGCTCACAGCCCCTGGATGTTGGGACGTGGAATGTCACCTCGCTGGGGGGGGGGCCTGAGCTTGTGCGGGAGGTTGAGAGATACCGACTAGAGATAGTCGGGCTCACCTCCACTCACAGCATGGGCTCTGGTACCCAACTCCTGAAGAGGGGCTGGACGCTTCATTTTTCTGGCGTTGCCCACGGGGGGAGGCAGATTGCTTATTGCTCCCCAGCTCAGTCGCCATGTGTTGGAGTTCACTCTGGTGAACGAGAGGGTCGCGTCCCTACGCCTTCAGGTCGGGGACAGGTCTCTCACCATTGTCTCAGCCTATGGGCCGAGCAGCAGTGCAGAGTACCTGACCTTCCTGGAGTCCCTGGGAGGGGTACTAGATAGTGCTCCGACTGGGGACTCCATTGTTCACCTGAGGGATTTCAACGCCCAAGTGGGCGGCGACAGTGAGACCTGGAGGGGGGTGATCGGGAAGCACGGCCTCCCCGATCTGAACCCGAGTGGTGTTCAGTTGTTGGACTTCTGTGCTAGTCACAGTTTGTCCATCACAAACACCATGTTCAAGCACAAGGGTGTCCATAAGTGCACGTGGCACCAGGACACCCTGAGCCGGAGGTCGATGATTGACTTTGTAGTCGTATCATCTGACCTTCGGCCACGTGTCTCGAACACTCGAGTGACGAGAGGGGCAGAGCTGTCGACCGATCACCACCTGGTGGTGAGTTGGATCCGCTGGGAGGAAGCCGATCAGACCTGGCAGGCCCAAACGTATCGTGAGGATCTGCTGGGAACGACTGGCGGAACCCTCTGTCAGGGAGGTCTTCAACTCCCACCTCCGGGAGAGCTTCTCCTAGATCCCGGGGGAGGTTGGAGACATGGAGTCCGAGTGGACCATGTTCGCCACCTCCATTGTTGATGCGGCCGCTCGTGGCTATGGTCGCAAGGTCTCTGGTGCCTGTCGCGGAGGCAATCCCCGAACCCGGTGGTGGACACCAGAAGTAAGGGATGCCGTCAAGCTGAAGAAGGAGTCCTACTTATCTTTGTTGGTAGGTGGGACCCCAGAGGCAGTTGACAGGTACCGGCAGACCAAGCGTGCCGCAGCTTGTGCGGTCACAGAGGCAAAAACCCGGGTCTGGGAGGAGTTCGGAGAGGCTGTGGGGAGTGCTCCGGGAGTACGGGGTCCGGGGTCCTTTGCTAAGGGCTATCCGGTCCCTGTACGACCGCAGCAGGAGCTTGGTTCACATTGCCAGTAGTAAGTCAAACCTGTTTCCAGTGCACGTTGGCCTCCGCCAGGGCTGCCCTTTGTCACCGGTTCTGTTCATTATTTTTATGGACAGAATTTCTAGGCGCAGCCAGGGTGTAGAGGGGTCTGGTTTGGGAACCACAGAATCTCATCTCTGCTGTTTGCGGACGATGTGGTTCTGTTGGCTTTGTCAAATCAGGACCTTCAGCGTGCACTGGGGCGGTTTGCAGCCGAGTGTGAGGCGTCCGGGATGAAAATCAGCACCTCCAAATCCGAGGCCATGGTTCTCGACCAGAAAAAGGTGCTTTGCCCTCTTCAGGTTGGTGGAGTGTCCTTGCCTCAAGTGGAGGAGTTTAAGTATCTTGGGGTTTTGTTCACGAGTGAGGGACGGATGGAGCGTGAGATCGATAGACGGATCAGTGCAGCGTCTGCAGTGATGCGGTCGCTGTATCGGACTGTCGTGGTGAAGAGAGAGCTGAGTGGGGGGCAAAGCTCTGGATTTACCGATCGATCTACGTTCTGATCCTCACCTATGGTCATGAGATTTGGCTCATGACCGAAAGAACGAGATCGCGGGTACAAGCGGTCGAGATGAGTTTCCTCCGCAGGGTGGCTGGGCGCTCCCTTAGAGATAGGGTGAGGAGCTCGGTCACTCGGGAGGAGCTCGGAGTCGAGCCGCTGCTCCTCCACGTCGAAAGGAGTCAGTTGAGGTGGCTCGGGCATCTTTTCCGGATGCCCCCTGGACGCCTCGCTGGAGAGGTGTTCCGGGTACGTCCCATTGGGAGGAGGCCCTGGGGAAGACCCAGGACACGCTGGAGGGATTACATCTCTCGGCTGGCTTGGGAACGCCTTGGGGTTCCCCCGGAGGAGCTGGGGGAGGTGTGTGTGGATCGGGAGGTCTGGGCGGCTTTGCTTGAGCTGCTGCCCCCGCGACCCAACTCCGGATAAAGCGGAAGAAAATGGATGGATGGATGGATGGATGGATAAAGATACAGCTATGTTTACTATTTTATGCTAATATGAAGTGATGTGTCAACTTTCTGTTGATCAGATGACCTTTGTCTTTGGGTGACGTTAAAAGATCAAACTCAAGGACATAACTGTTTAACTCAAACAGTTTGTGGTCCATATGCATTAAACATCTTGGAAGGGTTGTCTGTCAGTCAAGGATAAATCCCTCTGGGGCCTACGCTGTCGTATATGACGGCTGAGTACAAGTTTTACTAAATTATAAATAACTTTTTAATGATATGAGATAGAAACATACTTTTTTTGCTGAAAAGTGAATTCTGCGGACTGTCAAGCCAGCCATCCACCATGTTTCTACTCCTCATAGAAGATGTGTGATGACGTGCGCAATGTGAGTGTCCAATCAGAATTGGTTCACTGTCACATGGTTTTCCAATATCCAATCGTAGGGCAGAGCAGTCTCACATGGTATCCCAAAGATTGTTAGGAGCAGCGATATGTTACTCTTTGGGATGTGAATGCTGTTTGAACAGCCCTCTGGCTGCTGGCTCCATGCGTAAAAGCGCAGTGTTGCGCATATGAATGAAGTGATCAGCATAAGAGGGTCTCATACAACCTCACGTGGTGGACCAAAGAGTGTCACTGCAAGCAATCCAAGAGGGAGTCAACTCCGTAGAATTAAAATGTTTGTGTTGTAAGCCTTTGTGTAATAGCAGACAGAAATTGTTTTGAGATGTGGCATAAAGATAAACAAAATGCATGGACCATGTTGTATATATTGTTCAAAATGTGCATTTGTGTTTATTGTTACAACATTTATTTTGTAAATTCTCTTCATACCAGACCCCAAACTACTTTTATAAAGTGTCAAAATAGTTGTTTATTGTAGTTTGCAGTGCGTTTTGAATAAATGTGTGTGAAAATTATTTACCGCTTTATTTTTTCCTTTCTTATTTCTGATTGTAAATCTTTACTACACTTACAAAAACACCACTATAGCATATATATTCTGAAAGTACAGGTTGTCCTGAAAAAAAGAGACATAGCACTTGATTGTTGGATGCAGGGTGAGCTGCTAACAGCAAAAATTAAACATTTATGCCAGGCGAGTGAACTGTCCAAAAAAATGCCCTCGGACCCCAGAGGGTTGGATAGAACTGATAAAATGTCAACACACACACACACACACACAAAAAAAAGCACAAGACTTTTTTTTGGACATATGACTTGTATCTTGGTGTACGAGGTCTGTTAGAAACGTATCCAACCTTATTATTTTTTTCAAAAACCATATGGATTTGAATCACGTGTGATTGCATCAGCCAAGCTTGAACCCTCGTGCGCATGCGTGAGTTTTTTCATGCCTGTCGGTTGCTTCATTCGCCTGTGAGCAGGCTTTGAGTGAGGTGTGGTCTACCCCTCTCGTCTATTTTTTATTGCGAATAAATGTCTGAACGATTTGGATGTTTGCTGCATCAATTTTTTTCCAGAAACTGTAAGAGACCTCCAGGTGGACACCGTTCGAAAAATTAATATGGCTTTCAGGGACGATTTTGTGGGGATTAAACAGATTACAGGGTGTTACTGCCCCTTTAAGGACTGCCCACAACTGCTGAGAGCGCAACGTAATCCCAGTGCCGATGGACAGGCTGACACCCCGCACAAACAACCAGATCATTTCCAACGTGAAAGCTTTGTTTAGAAATGAACGGCACATTTCACTGTTACAGGAGTTTTTGTCATGGAAAGAGGAACAAAGGCGGAGGAATTCCCCGCGTCGCGGCGGAGCTGCATGGCGAAAAGAAACGCCGTGATGAAGCCTCACGGGACATGTTCTGGCATGTTCAGCTCATGCACAATCACAATCGGATATTCACACGACTGGAAAGCAACCGGAATCCGTCTGAAATCCACCTTTAAGCCGTCCTGTGAGACCAACACCGAGGTGGTTTTGTCCCGCGTAATGAACGGCTCCGTGGCGCGTCCCTCGGCTTCTTTTTCCATGAAAAAAACAACTCCTGTAACGGTGGAATGTGCCGGAAAAAGTGCTGATGTCCACATCTTCTGCCTTTTTGTGAAAGTCAGACGAGGTCCCGGATCAACAAAGCTTTCACGTTGGAAATGATCTGGTTGTTTGTGCCGGGTGTCAGCCTGTCCATCGGCGCTGGGAGCGCGCTGCTCTCTCAGCAGTTGTGGGCAGTCCTTAAAGGCGCAGTAACACCCCGTAATCTGTTTAATCCCCATAAAATCGTCCCTGAAAGCCATATTAATTTTTCCAACGGTGTCCACCTGGAGGTCTCTTACAGTTTCTGGAAAAAAATTGATGCAGCAAAGATCCAAATCGTTCAGACATTTATTCGCAATAAAAAATAGACGAGAGGGGTAGACCACACCTCACTCAAAGCCTGCTCACAGGCGAATGAAGCAACCGACAGGCATGAAAAAACTCACGCGTTCAAGCTTGGCTGACACAATCACACGTGATTCAAATCCATATGGTTTTTGAAAAAAATAATAAGATCGGATACTTTTCTAACAGACCTCGTACATATTCCTATCCCTTCACTTTTGATTTACAAGAGCTTTTACCAATGGATGGAGAGCAAAGAAAAAAAAGGAGATTGTACATAAAGCTGAAAAAAGTCTTCAGCATGCAAACTTGGAAAAGCCAGGCTGAGAATTAGTCTGTCAAACCTCAACTACAACTTCTTGCAATTTAGCTTCCATAACGACAGCTAGGTTAGGCTAGGTAACTGTACGCAACCAGAGGTGTCAAGTAACGAAGTACAAATACTTCGTTACTGTACTTAAGTACACTTTTTAGGTATCTATACTTTACTCCATTACTTATTTTTCTGCCTACTTCTGACTTCTACTCATTACATTTTCACACAAGTATCTGTACTTTCTATTCCTTACATTTTTAAAACAAACAGCCTCGTTACTCTTGGCTTCAGTTTAATGTTTATATATATATATATATATATATATATATATATATATATATATATATATATATATATATATATATATATATATATATATATATATTTCACGTCATGTGCGCCTGTAATCAACTTTTCTGCAGCATGGCTTTGCTTTGAACCTTGAACCAATCGAAGCAGTGGTTCGCAGATAGCAAAGCTTCGACCTATTGCTTCGTTTATTCTTTCTTTCGCTTAATTTTCCCCTGCTAAAACCCTAAAGAGCATACTTCTGTGAGTATTATTTACCTTTTCTATGTTAAACCGACCTGTTATGGTCTTCTGAAACAGTTGATAGATGTATTTTATAACTTAAAAACGGGAGCGATGCTAACGCGTTAGCATGTCTATGGTATTTTCAATGTTAAAAGTTAGCATTAAGCAATTGCAGCTGTCATCATGTTCGGGTGCATTTGTTTTCAAATTGTAATATTTGTTAAATTTATTTTTGTTATTAATAATCTGATAATTATTATATACAATTTTAGAGAAAGAGGCAAAAAGAACCTGAATAGAAACACAACAGAAAATATAGAAGCAACTAACAATGAACATACATAAATAAATACATACATACATACATAAATAAATGTTTACTGTGAACACCTAGTGACTCTTACCCCTCCACTTCATCCCTGTCTTATTTAATGACAGTTTGTTTTGGTCAAACCATATTTTCAATGTGTTAATTTCTTCAGTGATTTCCTCCAGAACTATCTGCCAAACTAGAAAACTGCTACATCCTAGTAAGAGCAGAATACTACTGGAATAAATTTGAACAAGGAAAGTTGTGTTTTTTTTGTTTTTTTTTCTCACCTAAATGGATGCTGCACTCACTGCAGTTTATCGTCTGGAATAGTCCCAGATTGCATTTCAGAGCTTCTAGAATTGAAACATTTTCGTGCAGGTGGTGTTGGGGGGTAATTTTGGGTTTTGGGTCTTGGGCCACATGTAGAACGAATCAGTTTTTAAATTAAGCTTTCAATTCATATAGTGGCATCTACCTTTTTTTTTTCTTTTTTTTTTTAAAGGTTACTTTATACTTTTATACTTTAAGTAGGTTTTGGAGCACATACTTTTTCACTTTTACTTGAGTAAAGAGGTCAAGTTGATACTTCAACTTTTACCAGAGTGTTTTTAAACTGCAGTATCTATACTTCTACTTAAGTAACAAATGTAGTACTTTTGACACCACTGGGTTTTGGAGCACATACTTTTTCACTTTTACGTGAGTAAAGAGGTCAAATTGATACTTCAACTTTTACCAGAGTGTTTTTAAACTGCAGTATCTATACTTCTACTTAAGTAACAAATGTGTGTACTTTTGACACCACTGTACGCAACATACAGTTGCTTTGACATTATTTACTAGCTTGTATGTAACATGAACTTCATCTGCCACCATCCCCATAAGGTTTTCTTGAAAAACTTTGGAATCTAACATATCTTGCGAGTTGTGACAATAAAAGTTGCCTAATGTTCGCTATGGATCTCTGCCTCTTTGTGAACCGCGAGCTGCGTGGCAGTAATTCCCAGTTTGGCCATTTCCTTGATCTGTTCCTCCATGAGAATGACCAGAAACAGTGAAAATCCAATGCTACATCTTTTTAAATGACCGACGAGGGCTGTTGGTAAGTTGGAATTACAGCAAACAGTATTTTGTATCAAGGAAGGCTTTAAATGCATTTGTTTGTTGTTGTTGTAATGAAAATAAACTATCCATGTAGTTCCACATTAGCGGGAGCCATTTTGGTTGTTTGGAAAAGTGCCTCAGAGTTTCTTCCCTGTGTATTGCCGTATAAAGCCCGCCAGCCATGAGATGAATGGTTGTGATTGGCTTGGACAATTTTCAGCTGGGAGGAAAGACTTGGCAACCTCCAGTGCTGAAAAATGAAGCCAGTGCAGAAGTACTAAAACTTGCAGTTCCTTGAATGGCTGATTGAGGCTTGCACTAATGCCGCGTTCACACCGGGCGCGATCAGATGCTACAAATTCGCGTGGGTCACCAGGCGACAGACGCGCCTCCTTCGCCCGGTGTGTCGTTCTGCTTGGGTGGACTTTCGCTGCGAAAATTCGCCCCGGTGCATCATCAAATAGGAGGAGCTTCCATTCCGCTCGCCAGCTCCGGTTGTCAGTCAAGCTAACATGACGGACCTTGATCACACGGAGCAAGTTGCTGTGGAAAGCTCCCAATACAGAGAGTATCATTATTTGCTGCAGGAGCTGTGTCTGGGTGACGGCTGCTTTCAGCGGTCCTTCCACCTCTGCGGGACCCAGAGGATCAACTGTCCCATTCGCGCGCGCACATGTAAACAATAAAAAAAAAAAAAAAAAAAAAGAAACTCTGCTGCTTGCTGTAGCTGGCTCTTCCCCCAAAAAACTCTGTCATAATTGTGTTTAGAAACCAGTCACCATTTGTTTTATTATACGAGGGCTGTCAATAAAGTATAGGTCCTTTTTATTTTTTTCAAAAACTATATGGATTTCATTCATATGTTTTTACGTCAGACGTGCTTGAACCCTCGTGCGCATGCGTGAGTTTTTCCACGCCTGTCGGTGACGTCATTCGCCTGTGAGCACTCCTTGTGGGAAGAGTCGTCCAGCCCCTCGTCGGAATTCCTTTGTCTGAGAAGTTGCTGAGAGACTGGCGCTTTGTTTGATCAAAATTTTTCTAAACCTGTGAGGCACATCGAAGTGGACACGGTTCGAAAAATTAAGCTGGTTTTCGGTGAAAATTTTAATGGCTGATGAGAGATTTTGAGGTGATACTGTCGCTTTAAGGACTTCCCACAGAGCGGGACGTCGTGCAGCGGTCCCAGGCGCCGTCGTCAGCCTGTTTCAAGCTGAAAACCTCCACATTTCAGGCTCTATTGATCCAGGACGTCGTGAGAGAACAGAGAAGTTTCAGAAGAAGTCGGTTTCAGCATTTTATCCGGATATTCCACTGTTAAAGGAGATTTTTTTAATGAAAGACGTGCGGGCGAATTGCAGCGTCAGCTCGCAGCCACCGCGACGCTCACCACAGGAAAAACACCTCTGTTGGAAGCCTTAAGGACAAGTTGGAACATGTCCAGCTGTTAAACAATTTCTCATATACTCACTCCACTGAAAGCCATCAAAAGCCACCTGGATTTTACAAATGGTTATCAACACGGAGGTGTTTTTCCTGTGCCGCCGCACCGCGCCGGCTGCGTCCCGACGCGCGGACCCATCCGCACGTCTTTCATTAAAAAAATCTCCTTTAACAGTGGAATATCCGGATAAAATGCTGAAACCGACTTCTTCTGAAACTTCTCTGTTCTCTCACGACGTCCTGGATCAATAGAGCCTGAAATGTGGAGGTTTTCAGCTTGAAACAGGCTGACGACGGCGCCTGGGACCGCTGCGCGACGTCCCGCTCTGTGGGAAGTCCTTAAAGCGACAGTATCACCTCAAAATCTCTCATCAGCCGTTAAAATTTTCACCGAAAACCAGCTTAATTTTTCGAACCGTGTCCACTTCGATGTGCCTCACAGGTTTAGAAAAAATTTTGATCAAACAAAGCGCCAGTCTCTCAGCAACTTCTCAGACAAAGGAATTCCGACGAGGGGCTGGACGACTCCTCCCACAAGGAGTGCTCACAGGCGAATGACGTCACCGACAGGCGTGGAAAAACTCACGCATGCGCACGAGGGTTCAAGCATGTCTGACGTAAAAACATATGAATGAAATCCATATAGTTTTTGAAAAAAATAAAAAGGACCTATACTTTATTGACAGACCTCGTACATCTGTGTAGTTAATTAATAAAATATTTTCTACAGACGGTTCTGTCGCGCGCACGTAAAAAAAAAAAAAAGAAAAGGAAAAAGCTCCGCTCCCGCTGCTGCAAGTAGGGCTGCCGCTCGCTCCAAAAACTCTGTCATAATTGTGTTTAGAAACCAGTCACCATTTGCTTTATTATACCGCTGTGTAGTTAATAAGTAAAATAATCTCCAGGATGATTCACGCACGCGCGCACGTAAAATAAAAATAAACTCCGCTCCCCCCTGCTGTGGTGCTGCTGTTCGCTCCAAAAACTCTGTCATGATTGTGAAATAAAGGACAAAAGAGACATAAGTCCTGCTCACAGGCTGCTACCAGATACAGGACATGTTCACATCTTCAGTCAAACTCCAGACATCTCCACGTCACTACATATTCAGTCCCTGATTGGTCATCGCGGTGCGACGAGACGAAAAAGTTCAGATTTTTGAACTTGGGGAGGAGGGCAACACGACGTGACGCGATGCAATATCGCGCCACAAACGCGCAAAACGCTCAAAATCGCTTCACTCGCATCGCTTCACTCGCGTCCATCGCGTCGCGCTGCGCGGTTTGGCGCCAAAACGCGTCCTTACATAGGGATTACATGGCAACCTGTAGTTGCAGTCGCTCGCGTCGCACCCGGTGTGAATGCAGCTTAAGAGCAAGTCACTCTCCATAGACCCTCATGTTAAAATGCCCAAATTTACAGCGGGAATATACTACATGTTTACAAACTGGTACAAAAAAGGGTTTCAGTCTCTGTAGCTATTTTCCCTGTTCATAACAACTGTTCTGGTGTAAAAACTTTTTTAGATGTGGTTACTTTAAGTGACAGCTAGCATGCCATGTGCAGGTAGCCTCTGGTAGCATGTCGCTGCTAGCTGCTATACAGTTGACTGTGTTTGTCCTTTCTGAGCACTTTACTTAAAAAATGAGTTCATATAACTTACTGTCATTAATTATATAAACAGACCATCTCGAAAGTCTTTTCCATTATTTCCACTGAGTGAAATTTCAATTGTTTAATTTTGTATTTTAGCACTGTGAGCACTATTTAGCAGTTATCAATAGCTTGGTTATGTTAGCGCTACTGTTCCCACGATTACTGAGGCAAAATGGCCATCATAGCTTTCAATACTTGCACCTCCAACCATTTAAGAGCCACCATCCCGTCCACAAAAATGTGTTACTTAAACATTTGAATGAAGATTAGCCTGTTCGTCGCACCTCGCTTGGTAACTATAAGCTGGAAGGCCTGATCCAACTTCATTTGTCTTACTCAGGCCTTGCCCACCCTCCAATTTTTTAACCAATTTATAGGTTATCTTACAGTTATGTGGTGACATCTACTATAGATCTGCCCCATTTAAGCAAACTGGTGTCGCTGACTGAACAGTACCCCTAAAAATTGCCCCCCCACCCCCGCCTTCACTGCACATGCGCCATTTCGGAGCATCAACAGCAATTCACTGATTATCGCCTCGTTCCTGCTTCAAACTGCACTCCAGTCACCATCTATCTTAGTGACAGATATCTGAAGCGTTTGTACAACAATCATTTCCACATAAATTCAGCATTACTTCATAATAAAAGATGGGGAGAGATCAGAGTGCGTCTGAGTCAGCAGCGATTTACCGATTATTGCCTCGTTTCTGCTTAAAACTGACTTTAGAATGATTTAAGAGGTTTTGCTTTGTCATCTGATGGTTTATAATTGTCAGGATTCTTGAACAAGTGGCACAAAAAGAGGACACAAATGCAGACCCACAGACAGAAATGAGGGGATAATCAAAAGGCTTTATCTGGAGGCTAAGCAGTGGTTCGGTACACGGGTAGGCAGGCAGCGATACAAAGGTAACAGGCAGACATTGGGCTGAGGCGTAATCAAAAACAAGCAATGTTCAAAAACACAGTGAGGCAGAGTAGGCAGGCAGAGACGAGAGCAGAGTCCAAAAAACAAGCAAAGTCATACACAGTAAAGGCAACCAGATCTAAGTCAGAACTATGGCATGAAAAAGAGCAAAAAAAGGGGGGGGGGGGGGGGGAGCTTGGACGAGGGCAAAAGCACAAGGTATGGAGCACAACAAGCTAACAGTGAAGAACATGAAAGACGGGGCTTAAATGCAGGTGGGGTAATGAGGACGTGATAGGAGTCAGGTGTGGAGAAGGTGAGGACATGACAAAGATGAGTCCAGCAGGTGCAAGAGAGTGCAGGAAAGTGAAACATTACTAAACAGAAGCAGAGTGAAAGCTGGGGCAAGAGGGTGCAGGAGAGTGAAACTAAGTGAACAGAAACAGAGAAATCAGTGACAAAAACTAGAAAATAAAATGAGACCAAAATAGTACAACAAGGAAAAAGATCAAGACTAAACTAGAACGGAACTACATGTGGAAACAATATGTAAACAGACAGTACATCCAGTGACTGAAAAGAAAATCAACAGAGCAAATAAAGGACAGAGACAAAACTAAAACGGCACTAACAATGAGGCAAAAGAAAACAACCAAACTGAAAATCACCGGCCAGGGTCACAGACAGATGGCAAAACCATAACAGGAACCCAGAGGGGGCCAAACCATGACAGTAATCACATTACTCCCTTTGATTGCTTTGGGTGTAGAGAGTCAGACTCAGAGAGTCAGACTCAGACACGTTGCTGTCCTGCTCTGGTTGCTCCCCTGCACTCCATCTGCGTGTCCAGGCAGAGTGTGTGTGTGTGTGTGTGTGTGTGCGCAAATGCACACAATAAACACCGCTACTTCAAAAAAACCTATGGGTGAGGGTTTGTCCAGTATATAAAACCTGTGTGTGGAAATCTTTTGTTTTAATGTGGGAGGGGCCAAATGGATTTGACAAAGCAAATTGCAAGAGCCCTCAGATACTAGAGGCGATACCGGGAATTTTGGTATTGATTCGATACCAAGTAAATACAGGCCCATATCGCTGATATCGATACCGATACTTTTTCATATTTAAGCTTCATAGATCCAAAGGATCCAAAAGACGTAGGACAGAATTTCGCCAAACATTGTACATGACAACAAAATACTTTATTATCACAATCAACATTTTTGTTTTAAAAAAATATCAATCAACACAACTTAAAACAAAATCTCCTGAGGTAGAGGGCTGACAAACCACAATACAACAAAATTAACACACCACAACAAAATTGGCTGGCGCCGCTGAGCCACATGACGGCACAACAACAAAAGACCAGAGGAGGGAGGGTGCGCTGCTCTGTGTTGTATAATACAGCGCAGCGCTGCTCTTACAGACAGAGAGTAGACTTTGATGAATCTGCGTGCGCAGCAGTCAGTGTGTGCGGGAGAGAAAAAAAGCTTGAGTATCGATCTTTTTACACGAGGATTGTTCAATATCAGCGTTGGTATTGATATCATCGATAGAGGTGGGCGATACTGGGAATTTTGGTATTGATCTGATACCAAGTAAATACAGGCCCAGTATTGCCGATATCGATACCGATACTTTTCATATTTAAGCTTCATAGATCCAAAGGATCCAAAAGACCTAGGATAGAATTTCGGCAAACATTGTACGTGACAACAAAATGCTTTATTATCATAATCAACATTTTTGTTTAAAAAATATCACTCAACACAACTTAAAACAAAATCTCCTGAGGTAGAGGGCTGACAAACCACAATACAAGGGTGCGCTGCTCCGTGTTGTGTGACACAGCGCAGCGCTGCTCTTACAGACAGAGAGTAGACTTTGATGAATCTGTGTGCGCAGCAGTCAGTGTGTGTGGGAGAAAAAAAGCTTGAGTATCGATCTTTTTACACGAGGATCATTCAATATCAATACCAGCGTTGGTATCGATATTATCGATATTAGGATCGATCTGCCCACCTCTAATTATCGATATTAGTATCGATCCGCCCGGTGGTGGCCAAGTGGTTAATGCGCTTGGTTTCAGTGCAGAAGCTTCTGGGTTCAAATCCCACACATGCCACATTTCTCCATGTAATGTGGAGTTGCGTCAGGAAGGGCATCCGGCGTAAAACCTATGCCAGTTCAACATGCAGATGCACCTTGGATTTGCTGTGGCGACCCCAAGTGCAAACAAGGGAGCAGCCAAAGGGACTTACCAGTATTGATCCGCCCACCTCTATCAGATACATTTGGTGCCCAGGCTGCAACATTTCAGTTTTTATTGGGGTATGAACTATCTAATTTGGTCTGTGGGCCAAATCCACAGTTGTGAGGGCCATGTGTGGCCCGCGGGTCTTGAGTTTGACACACTTGATCCTCATAATTAAGACGATGTGCGTAGAAGAAGCAGACTTTTGAATGCTGCTCCAAAAGTCACGCTTTGTCGTCTGAGTGAGAGAGAGAGCGGGAGAAAGAGAGCGAGAGACAGAGAGCGAGAGACAGACAGAGAGAGAGAGAGAGAGAGACTGCTTAGTCTCCGGAAGGAGGAGAGGCTGTGGAGGAGCAACAAAACAATAAGCAGCGATTACTACGAGGCACATCGGCGGAGTTGAGGCTGATCGCAGGAGGAGTAAAGTGTGCAAATCACGGAGATCCCAGCAACGCCATCTCCTCCTCGGAGTGAAGTCACAGCCATGTATCTGAACAGAGAGGAGGACAACGGCAAAGGTAAGACTGTGTCAAGAACCGGCAGCGTTTGCGAAGGTTTGAAGGTGTTTCGATCCCGGAGAGGAGGAGAGCAGCCTGATCTCGGGGACGCCGGAGAAAAGTGTGGGCTGCTGTCATTATGTAATATCAATGCAGTTAATTGTCTCCGAGGAGGATGCTGGTGGTTCAACCCGCGCTTTAACAATCCCGTGCGTGCGCGATCACGTGCTGTCCAGGTGTAGACAGACACTTTATTGTGTGCATTTGCGCGCGCGCGCGCACACACACACACGCACACACACACATACTCCTCCACCTCCTCCTATTTTTGACATTTACAATTAAGGACAGCACAACACAAGGTCAAGGGCTCTTGCAGGAACAAAAGCCAAGTGCACAGGTGTTCAACAGCTTGTGCGGAAACGTGCACGATGCGCTTTGCGTTCGCACGGAGAGACACCCGCTCGCGCAGCATCAAGCTGCTACAAAGGAGGCACCTTTGAGTGGTCTCTCCCACGTGTTTTTGGGGCGTGATTTCTCCTGCCCACAAACACACACCCGACTATCCTCCCCGATGTGACGAGTCTGCGGAGCAAAAAGAGGCGGTGCTACTTACCATCTTCATCTTCATGTTCGAAGAGAATCACACCTGCTGATGTCGAGGAGGAGCAAGCAGGGGAGGAGGTGGATTGTTGTTGTTTTTAAGGCAGAGTAGGAGGAGCCTTTTTTTTTGGGGTCCAATTCCCTGTAATGTGAGATAATTGCCTCTCACTGTGCAAGGATGCGTGGAGTGGGAGAGGGTGGCTGCTTGCACAAGTGATGCAATAAAATAACATGTTGGATCAGGAGCAATGACCTCCCGAAGGCACCGGAGACACACACACAAGCACAAACAAATGTCAAATCTCACAGCAACAAGCATGCATTGAACTAAGGGAAATAGGTCAGCTATAAGAGAGGAACATAAAATGCAGTTTGCACGAGAAATTTGGAAAGAGAAAGAAGCAGCACAAGACAAAAGCAAGTCAGCAATGTGTGTACACCGAATAAATATTATTCTAATCCAACTGCATTTTTTTTTCGCAAATCTGATTGGTTAATTGTGTGAAATTTCAG